>NC_052617.1:37139682-37439682 GCF_016545825.1 Eucalyptus grandis | reverse complement strand
ACTGATCCGGTCTTGGTTCCTCAGGTGTTTGTTAATTATTTTTTTGATCTGTTATCTCCGAAGGAAGGGCTGATCAGACCGTCCATTGATGAGGTGAGGCAGTATGTTCGCAAGACCCTGTCCCAAGACCAATCAAGCTTCCTCAATATGCCGGTTTCTGATTCTGAAATCAAAAACACATTATTTTCGTTGGCTTTTCAGTGCTCGAATCAGTGCATGACTTCTTCCGCAACGGTCGGCTCTTAAAAGAGGTAAATGCCACTACTCTAGCGCTTGTCCCTAAAGTGCCTAATGCTAGTGCGGTAATGGACTATAGACCGATTGCATGTTGTAACACGATTTATAAGGTGATTACGAAGATTTTAGCCAATAGAATAGCTGGGGTTCTTGGGGATTTGATTAGTCAGTCCCAGAATGCATTTGTTAAGGGCAGGAGAATGAGGGATAACATCCTATTAGCTCAGGAATTGTTTGCAGGATTCCATCTAAACCCGTATTTGCCTAAGTGTGCGATAAAAGTTTACTTTTATAAGGCTTATGATACTGTCGACTGGGATTTCTTAGAGCTGGCCCTTGAAGCGTTTCGGTTTCCTTCCCACTTTATAAAGCTCATTATGGTATGTGTTCGGACTCCGAAATTCTCTATATCCATCAATGGGGATCTTCACGGTTTTTTTCCGGGGGGTAGAGGCCTAAGGCAAGGAGATCCAATGTCCCCATACCTATTCACGTTGGTAATGGAGGTGTTCTCCGGTATCTTGATTTCTTGCACCTCCAATCCAGATTTTAAATTCTACTGGAGATGCAAACAGGTTTAGCTCTCCCATTTGTTTTTCGCTGATAACGTTTTCCTGTTCTGTCAAGCGGATTGGAAGTCGGTTGTTATGTTGAAAACAGGGCTTGATCTGTTCTCCTCTTGGAGTGGTTTACTTCCTAACAAGCACAAGAGCGAGATTTTCATGGCTGGTGGTGATACTTCTATTCGGAACAAAATCCTTTGGGCCTTCGGATTTCAGGAGGGGAAATTACTGGTCCGCTATCTTGGTGTATCGATTATCTCTTCTAGATTGAATAGAGCGGACTGCATAGCATTGACAGATCGCATTACCGCAAGAATCCAATCATGGACGCATCGGTTTCTATCGTTTGCAGGTAGGCTACAACTTATAAGATATGTTCTTCATTCCGTCCAAGCATTCTGGATGAGCGTTTTCACTCTTCCATCCTCGGTCCTAGCGGATATTGAGCGGATAATGAGGCAATTCTTATGGAAAGGTACATCACTAGGTCGGGGTGGTGCCAAAGTGGCTTAGGAAGATGTTTGTTGTCCGAAAGCTGAAGGGGGCCTTGGCATTCGGAATATAAGGGAGTGCAATAGGGCTTCTATGGTTAAATATATATGGATCCTATTCTCCGATAAAGAATCCTTGTGGTGCCAATGGGTTCATTCAGTTTTCCTAAAGAAGAAAAATTTCTGGATTGCCGCTCAGCCAAGGACTTGCTCCTGGACGTGGAAGAAGATTCTCCAGCTTAGGCTCTTTTTTCGCCTATCTTTCAGGTGGGTGATTGGCAATGGGTACTCCGTCTCGCTGTGGCATGACTATTGGCTTCCGTGTGGTCCTTTGGATGGATTCATCCCTATCTCTTTTAGGGACAGAGTCTGCCTACCGGATTATGTAGTGGTAGCTGATCTCTACTCCCCGGTAGGTATTGCATTCAGAAATCTTCTTGAAAGATGGTCGATTGCTTTGCCGTCGCTATCCTCTGTGCAGGACAAATTTATTTGGTGCTGCGATTCCTCTGGTGTGTACTTGGTTGCCTCGGCATGGGAATCCATCATGGTCTAGAGAAACCCGGTCAAATGGGCCTCTCTCATTTGGGATAACGCCCTTGCTCCACGGTATCACTTTATATTATGGCTTATAACAAAAACCGCCTTCCTACTCGGCGATGCTTCTATCTCATGGCAGAATAGACTACAGTCTTTGTGCCTTTGCAATGAAGTTCTAGACTCTATTGATCATCTTTTCTTCTGTTGTCGCACCTTGGCACCTCTGGCCTTCTTTTGGGCCGCCAGGTGTAACCTCCCGTGGAAGAACAAAAGCTGGAAGGATCTCATTTTCTGGGCTAAGAAGTTCTTCAGTGGAAAGGATTTCTATCATAGGATTGTTCGATTCTCTTTCGGAGCTTTGTGTCATCTAATTTGGAAGAAGAGGAATGCTGCTATTTTCCGGGGTGAAGCAATAGCCATTCCTGCAATTAAAAATCACCTTATTAAGGCGGTCAGAGACAAAGCTATTTCTTTCTCCAATGTTCCTCCATCTCCGAGGAACAAAAGGCTTCAAAGGTGCTGGGGATTCGATCCGGTGGTCTTCTCTACTCGCTGATCTTGTTTCCGCTCGCCTCTGTTCTGGTTTCTCCGTTCTTAGCCTTTGTATGTTTAGTTCGGAGGGTCTCCGTGGGTTGTATGGTGCTTTCGCCATTGCCTTCGCTTGCTATTTTCCTTAGTTTCTGTTCTTGCTCGTTTTACATCGGTTCCCCTCCACTCTTATGTTATGAGAGTGTAGGTTATGGACCCGATCTTTTGTAATTTTCCAAGCTCCTTATATTCTATTTACCTTTCACCAAAAAAAAAAAAAAAAAACAAAATCAAATGACAGTATTTACCCGCTACTTATTCTCTCACTCTCTGGTACTCAAATTGAAAGCAAAAGATCTAATTATATTGCCTAGTCCGAGATTTTTTTTTTTTTGGGTCGCCCTATTCTATTCCTACTTTACACTCACTCTCAGACTTTTGCCCTGCCTTTTGCAGGGCGTGGGAGTCAAAACCTACTCCTGAAACTTACGCATCCCCACCCCCATCCCCCCTGAGAAGGTGGGGATTTGAACCCCTCACCTCCCCCTTTAAAATTATAAAAATAATGGCATCTGAACTTATTATAAAATAAATATGGAAGTTAAGGAGATCTTACAATTAAAGTAATGCGAGAGAATGAAATCACCGAAATTCTCATCCATACCTACTTCAAGAGAAATTCAGCTACAAATTATCTTAAATTCATTAAAAAAAGGAAGACTAAATTTAGATGTAAAACTCACAACGCAAGCCCTGCCATATTAAGAGCTCTTCAAAAGGTTATAGAAAAAAAGAGACCTACTCGCAACTTTCTTCTGTGCGGCTCATCGAAGAAGCATCCCTGTCCAATTTTGTCTTTGTGCGGTCTTTTAATTTTTTTAAAGAAAAAGCTACTGTATGATCAATGCGAAAGAGGTTTAAGCTAATTATTTCGTGAGAAATGAATAATTTAGATAACTTTCCTAGAAAGAATCACTTATATTACCTAAAATAAGTAGTTAATTAACATTATTTGCACAATTGACAATAATCTATGTCTAAATATTTTCACATATGGTAAAAATATTTTTTCGTTTATTTATTTTTGTAAGCAACACGGTCATTCATTTTTAAAACAAATATTGTGATGTTTCGAAAATTGGCCATATTTCAAAATATATGAAATGGTTATTTTATCGACGCACTTATAGTTATTTTACTTTAAACTAATCACTCACAAGTTAACTAATCCATTGGGTGAGGCCGTAAAGAGGTTAACACATGAAAGACCAGAGAATTCGCAGGGATTGACCGCTTGACCATAAGGATTGACAAGGGTCAATACTATATTGTTATAAGTCAGTTAGCAAATGGATAAATCAATTCGACGGAAGTATGTAATCGATTCGCGAGTGATTCCGCACAATTCCGATACTTGCGTCGACCAACAATAAACCTATTTTCTATTGATATTATGTTCATAGTACATAATTGACCCATCGCAATTACATGACAATCGAGGGTCGTCCACGATTTGAAAAGATACAAATGTAGATCGAAAATTATCGACCACGGGTTAACCGCACGAGAGCTCCTAAAAGCTAGAGGTGTGCAACCGGATCGGGTATACCCAGGAACCAGACCGGCCCACCTAGAAAATAGGGTCAGTAACCAGCTCCCATTGAAACCGGTCCAGGAATCGATTCCCAAAATTCGGGAACCAGTTTAAACCGATTCATTGATTACCCACCCGGGAACCAATTCCCGAATCGATTTTGGAACCGGTTTGGGAACCGGTTTTGTAAGTATAGGTTCAAAACCATTTTTTCCCCTTATTTCTATTTTCACTCCGGCAATTACACTGTGTTCTTCCTCTTGACTCTCTCAAACATGCACGACACTCCTCCTTCATCGTTCCTCTTCCTCACTTGCTTTCCTCCCTTATCGGCTCCATCTCATATCGTCCAACAGACAAACAGTGTTCATCGCTACCAAATTCTTGTATACCACGTGAATTGTCTCACATAATTTTTCTTTTGTATGAAGAGTTATGTTTGCATAAATGAGTAGCTTCATGTAGTAAATATGGAAATAAGGCTAATATCAGACCCATATTTGTTGCTAATTCTTTGTCTTATGATTTTTATTATAATTAATCCTGTGGATCTTTAATTTTTTGTTTAGTCAAAAAGTTCATGTATTTATTTATTACAAGTACTTAATATTTTGATACAAATTAGGATAATTACGTTATTTTCTTGGGTATTAATATAAAATTCCAAATCGTATAGAATATCAGTAGATTGTAAAACAGGTTCCAGTGGAAACATGATTGATCCTGGAATCGGACCGGAAAAATAAGGTGGGTCGGGTATAAGGTCTAATACAAATATGGTCGGGTACGGGATCCAAAAAAAAGAAATCGGTTATAACATGATTGGGTACAGAGTCCAAGACTAGATCCTACCCATCCTAAACCCAATCACCCATACTAAAAGTTACCTAATAGCTTAAATCGTACTAAATTCGCGTTCAATCGATTTTAACCATGAAATTTGATTTTGATTTTGATTATCGAACTTTTGAGAGTTTTGAGATTTAATTATTGAACATCATCTCATCATCCATCGAATTATCGGCGAGTCCGAAATTTTAGGAAAAAGGAATAATTGAATGAAAAATTAGAGACTAGAAAAAAAATCGGATCAAGTGGCAAAAAATAAAAATAATTGGACCAAAAAACTTGTTTTAAGAAATTAGAAATTAAAAGAAATAGAGGGGGCCAAGAGACTTGGTGAGGAGTGATTTAGGGGGAGTTGGTGTGAGGAAAATGATGATTTTTGAAGAAAAAATCATCATAAAATCCCCCTCTCTCTCTCTCTCTCTCTCTCTCCCCTTACCCTTGACGATGGGGTGAGTGGTTCCAAAAAACCTGGAACCTACCCTCGGGTATAGGTTCCTTGTTTTTTGAAACCTGGAATCTACCCGTTAAAATCTGAAACCTAGAACCTACCATGTTACAAGTTTCAGGTCCAACAAGTTCTTATATATATATATATATTTTTAGTTAAACAAAATAAAAATTAACGCAACAATAATAAATAATCTTATCATTCATCAAAGAGAATACAAAACGGACAAAACTATTAATAGGGGAAAAGGAATCATTGGCAAGAAATTCAACTAGATAAAAGAAAGGTAAGCAATTTCAGGTTCCGTATAAATTTAACCTTGGAACCTACTCATTGGAACATATTCTTTATTTTTTAGAACCTAGAATCTATCTTACATACCATAAAATCTGGAACTTATCCTGTCACAGGTTCTAGGATCTACCCAAGTTTCACCTATATTATTATTTGAACGATTACAATTCACTAACAATAACTTATATTTAGATACACAAAAAATATGAACATCAATAAACTAAAAATCTTAACCATAAAATGGAAACTCGGATTAATACTTCTTAATTATATACTCATCATTGAATGATATGGAATATCGGAGGATCGCACGGAGACACTGACCAAGAAAAATATTAAAACTTGTTGCAAGTTTTAGGTTACAGATTCTAGATTCCAAGTTTCAGGTTTTAAGTTCTTAACAAGTTCCTCCAATTAAGAACTTAAAACCTACTCATTGAAACAGGTTCCTTATTTTTTGAAACTTGAAGCCCACCCTACATACCTTAGAACCTGGAACCTACAAATTCCCATCGGTTCGATTCTCATATTGTAGGTTCTACCTTGAAACAATGCTCACCCCTAATTCACACCACCCCACTGTAGAACAACCCTCCCCCTCCCTTTTCTTCTCTCTCTCCCTCCCCTTTCACGCCACCTTCTGCCACCCCCTTTTCTTTTTATTTTTCCCTCTTTCTTCTTCCTCTTCTCTCTTTCTCTCTCCTTCTTTCCCCCAACCCCACGCCATTTCCCCTTGGCTACACAGACCACCCCATTCCCCCCCCATCTTCTTTTTTCTTCTTCTCTTCCCCACCTTCCTCTCCATTTTTCACTTCCCCCTTTCGTTTGTGCCGCCCCTCACCCACCATAATCATCCGACCATCTCACTGCCACACCACCCCATCGCCACCACCACACCACCTCACCACCACCACCGTCCACCATCCCCACCATCATCCGCCATCTCTCACCACCGTTCACCATCACTGGCACCATCGCACCCGTATCATCATCTCCGCCACCGAGCTCTCAAGTCGCTGGCACTTGAGCCACCTGTCCCTCAAACCGCCGCAAGTAGCCACCGAGTCACCACCATTTTCGAGCACCCACCACCGGACCACCACCAAAACCTCCAAGTAAGCTAGCCGTGAGCTTGAGGAGCCACCACCACATTCGCCATGCCATTCACGCCGCCATGGGTGCCATGAGACCTGAGTTCTCAACGCTGTCATGTCGCCTTCGCCACGAGCTCGCCGTCACCGGAAACCCATAACTTCCTAATCGTGAATTAGGATGTTAATTACGTTTATGGGGTAAATTAGTTTAGGGATAATTACGTTTAATATTAGTTAATTTTGGTTTAGCCTTAATTGCAATCAAGGACGTTTTAGATTAAATTTAAGTACGATTAGTTTAAATAATTACGATTAGATTAATTAATCGTGGTTAGATTAATTAATTGAGTTTATTTTAATTAATCATAATTTATTTAATGGTTATTTATTTAATTAATCATAATTATTTTAGTTAACAACAATTAATTTTAATTAAGTATACTTAGGTGAATTAATCGAGTTTTGTTTAATTAATCGTAATTTAGCTTAATTAATCACGATTAGTGTAATTAATGAAGGATTAGTCGTTAAGTAGAATTTTATGCCCTTTTTTTTGGATGAGTTTGTGTATAATTCTAACAATTTGCATGTGTAATGCTATATTATTGATTGCCCAAGTATAGATTCTATTTATTATAAAAAAAGGGGTTTATAGGCTAGAAAATAGAGAATTTTGAGGTGTTGGGTTTGGACGTAAAGTTTTACGCACTAATGAAAATAATGGGGTTTTAAAATAGAAGTGTTCAAAGTTTGATGAGTTGATTTCAAATATGTGACCACGTACGAATATTTTACTAAGGTTTTTAAATGTGAAAAATTGTCAAAGTTAATTATTTAAAAACAAATTCTTTTGTTATTGGCTAATTAATGGCAATAAGAATTGATTTGATTGTTGGTGTACTTGAGTTGTCATTTAATTGAACCTGTCACCCAACAAGAGTTTAGGGGCGATACCCGATTTTTATCGGATGCCTGGCAGGGGTCTGAATGCCAAGTCGCAATTAAGGCCGCATCGATACTCCTTTATAGAATGTCGTCTAGGTAACAATTATAAACGATGCCGTGCCCGATGGGGGCGGGACCATGTATAGACTCTTGTGTTGGTTATGGCCCGAAGGGTCGTAATAATTAGAATACATGTGTTGATAATGTGCTTAGAATATTTCGAACATGTTCTGATTATTATTTATGTGAGTTGTACTAATATTGCTATGTGAGATGTACTAATATACAGGGATATGCCAAGACGAGGTAAGATTGTATGTCGTTGCATGTTTAGGCTACCTCCGAGGTGAATTAGCTTCCCAATCGAGATTTAGGAAGTTGACTCGCTGAGATTTTTATCTCATCCCGTTGTTGTTAATTATTTTCAAGACCGTAGCATGAAGAACTACCAAGTATAGTTGTGATGGACGTGAGATACGACACTTTTTGGCTAGTTTTTCCGTTAGTGAAGTTTAGGTTAACCCTTACTCTAATAAGTTTTTGAGTTGGTTGGTAGGAAGTCGCCCTTTTGGATGGGCTTATAATTGTTAAACTTCCTAGGGTTAACAAGTAATTAATAAAGGTTGTGCCTTTGGAAACATTCAATGTGTTTTACTATCCCTACTATGATTATTGATTGGGTGTTGTTCATTTGAGTTACTTTCGCATGTGTTTAATCGAAAGATAAAAAGAATGGGTCGGCGACATGTTCTAAGACGTCGCAATATAATCAACCGTTGAGGGATGTTTGCAAGCTCGAGGTTTAAGGCATGACAAATATTTTTCAAATTAGTCATTTTTACAAATGGATGTTTAAGACATTTTCATAGTCAAACTTGGATGATTGATTTGCTCCCACAATCAATCTTGATAAGAGGTGTTGAACATCTAGCTCAAGTGGACCAAGTGACGATGGTGCACGTCTGCCAATCCCCTTTAACTTGGTGCATGATCGAGTCCGAATCCCTGAATACTAAAAGGTCTTCAATCTTTGTGCTCAAGGCTACCCTTATCCTAGGATACAAGCTTCATATTTAACTATCTTGTTTGTACATTTAAATCTTTGCCAAATATGGCAAAGGCTCATCCACATAGCCTAGCAGATTGGTGCATGTTGGAATAGGCTTTAGTCCAAATTCTACAGAAGATAATTGTTTGGATCAAGCTTGATGGTGAAGAGACTTGCCATGTTGGAAGGAACAAAAGGTGGCGGGGTTGAGTGCACTGATGTCATTTGAGAAATAGTAGAAATTGGAGCAGAGAAGAGGGAAAGAGAGGTGAAAGTAGGCACAATGTTGTAGAGAGATGACTTGGAAATTGGGATTAATGGAAATGGAAGACGTTAAATAAAGAGATGGTAGAGAAAAAAAAACTTGAAATGCGTCAAATTTTGTTGAGATAGAAATAGGACGAGAAAAGAACACTACAAGTGCCATAACTTGGCAGAAAGGGACACTTAAATGCTATAACTTACAAAAGGTATACTTAAGTGCCACATTTGAATAAAAGTGGAACACCTGAGTGCCACCTCTAGCGAAGCCAGCCGGAAATCATACATAACATTTAAATATTAATATTTCTTGTTGAGGTGGCTCGCCGGAGAGCTGAGTCAGGTCTAATTCACCCCAAACAACATCGTTTTGGGTGTTGGCCAAAATAGAACTATTAAATCGGCCAAAACGACATCGTTTTGGCATATTTTGAATTTTAATATAATATAACAATTAATTAAATTAAATTAAAAACAAAATAATAATATAATTTATATTTATTAAAAAAAAAGGGGAAACGGACGAGGAGGAAGGCAGCCGGCGGCTGGCTAAGGGCTCAGCCCTTGTCGCCGCCGCCTCCCCACCGTCGAAAGGTGGGGGAGGGTCAGCCGAGGCCACCGAGCCCCCGGCCGAGAGCCGGCAGCCCCAGCCTACCTCCCTACTCCTCCTTCCCCCCCTTTTCTTCCTCCTCACTCGCCGGTGCTTCCCCTCCTCCCCCCCTCGGCCGATTTGGGCGAGGGTCAACGACCTCGCCCACCGGGCCAAGGGCCATCGCCTCACCGAGGGTAGCCTTAGCGAGCGGTGGCCCTTGGCCCGGCTAGGCGAGGGCAGCCAACCCTCATCGGATGCGGTCGAGGGCTCGCGAGCCCTCACCATTGGTCGGTGCCAGGGTCACCGGCCCCTAGCCGGGCCTAGCACCCCAGCCCACCTTCCCCCTCCATCGCCGGCCCTTCCGGCGACGGCGGGGAGGCTGCGGCGGTCTCCCCATTTTTTTTAAATTTTTTTTTTTAATTTTAAAATTATTATTTTAAAATATTTTAACTAAATTTAATTTTAAATTTAATTTAATTAATTTTTATATTATTTTTTTATCACGTCAGCCCAAAACAACATTGTTTTTGCATTATTTGGCCACATCAACGTGCAAAACGACATCGTTTTGGGCTTGCTTCGTCAAAAAAATGCCACATATGCAATTTGGCTGGATTTTGGTCGATTGGCACTCAAGTGATCCATTTTGCTCCAATTTTGACACTTAAGTGTACATTTCGTAATTTATGGCACTTAAATGTCAATTTCTGCCAAGTTATGACACTCCGGGGTCCGCATCTCGAAATAGGACCAAAGGAAGTGCTGAGTTGGGCTAAGATGTTGAAGAATTTGATGTGTTTTCTTGCTTTGGTAACAAGTTAATTTTTAGAGTCAAAAGCATATAATGACAAACGTTCATGTTGGCTTAGGCCTAATTAGAGTTGCATAATATGCATTTATAAAAATGACTAAGGACGCATTTGGTAACCATTATGTTTCGGAAAACAATATTTGAACAGAAATAGTTTTTTTTTTTTTTCTATTCCCGGAAACAATTTCTGAATATAAGAACACACTTGGTAACTGCAAAAAATTTATATTTTAGGAATAGAAATGTGTTTGGTAAACTTGTATAATTTTGTCGTTTTTTTTTTAAATTTTCAATATTTTTACTATATTTTTTCCTTTTTTCCTTTTTTATTTTTTCCTTCTTTCTCCTTTATGGTCGGTCGCCAGCCATGGTGACGACCGACAACCAACTAGGCGAGGTTCGATGAGCTTGCCGAAGCCTCGCCAGGCCATCGGCAAGGCTCGACCTCGCACCCGCCCGGCGACGCTCCGGCAAGGTTGAGGTCGCCAACCCTTGTTGGCTAGTCGCCGGCCATGGCCAAGGTAGGCGATTGGCAAAAAAAAGAAAGAAGGAGGAAAGAAAAGAGAAGAAGAAAAAAGAAGAGAGAAAAAAATTGATTCTCGGAATTGTTCTCGAGAACAATAAGCTACTTTTTTCTACTTCTTGTTTTTGTTCCAAATCTGTTCCCGGGAACAAAAGTTTTAGAGCCTGTTTGTTAAAAATTATTTCTGTTCCCTGGAACAAAAATTTCTGTTTTTTTGTTCCTAGGAACGAAAAATGAACATAAACGCGTTTGTTTGCATTTTTGTTCCAAAATTATTTTTTTGTTCCCAAAACACATCTGAATGGAAACAAGAAACAAAAAAAGTCATTTCTTGTTTCTAGAACAAAATTTAGAAACACTTTTTCTCTCTCTTCCATTTTCTTCTCTCTTTTTTCTTCTTCTTTTTTCTTTCTTTTTTCTTTGGCCGATGACCTCGCCGGAGCATCGCCAGCCCTCGGCGAGGCCGAGCGTTGCCGGCCCCTGGCGAGGCTCGGCCTCGCCTTGGCTGGGCGAGCTCGAGCTCACCCGCATCCGACGAAGCCGACCTCGCCCAACGCCGGCGACGCTCAGCCTTGCCGGGCCACCGCCAGGTTGGCACCTGGCGATGGGCTCAGCCTCGCCGGATTTGGGCAAGCTCGAGCTCGCCTAGCTAAGGCGAGGTCGACCTCGTGCCGAGCTAGGCGAGCTCGATCTCGCCTAGATCCGGCGAGGCCGAGCTCGCCCGGCCGGCGGCGAGGCTCGGCCTCGCCGAGCCACCGCCGGAGTTGGCGTCGCCTAGCGGTGGCCCGGCGACGCCAAGCCTCGCCGGATCTCGAGCAAGCTCGAGCTCACCCAACCAAGGCGAGGCCAAGCCTCGCCGTGGCCGGCGAGGCCACCGACCCTTGTCGCCGGTCACCGGCCATGGCCGAGGCCGGCGACCGGCAAAAGAAGAAAAAAAAAAAAAGGAAAAAGAAAAAAGGAAAAATAAATAAGAAAATAAGAAATAAAATAGAAAAAAATAAAAATATTAAAAATTAAAAGAAATAAAAAAATTATACAAATTTACCAAACATGTTTCTATTCTTTTTATATTTTTGGAACAGATTTATCAAACGCGTTTTTTTTGTTCAAAAATTATTTCTGAAGCAGAAATATTTTTTTCTATTATTGTTCTCAAAAACAATTTTTAAATAGAAATGTTACCAAATGCACCCTTACTAAATCCGTTTCTATTCTTTTTTTTGTTTCTAGAACAAAAAATTTGTTGTGGGGAACATAAACACTTTTTAACAAACAAACCCTAATTATATTTAGGATATAAATAAGAACATAATTAAGAAATGCCTCCAAATACATATAAATTACGTATTAATAATGCGAACATGCACCTGCTACCCGATGCCTATAAATACGCCTAATCTTGTAATTATATGTCACTTTTTAAATTCCGATCTTGTTCACCAAAGAGTTTGTCCTTCTTCGAGGCAACGCAAGGAGGCATATAGGGAGGAGGTGGCCTCATACTTGTCTCTTCCGTATCCCCATTTTTCACTATGAAAACATAATCCATTCCCCAGCTCATATGTCGGTCTATATGACAATGCCAAAACCATACACCTGCCGCATACGAAGTTAAAATGTTAGCTCGTGGAACTCCTTTCCAAATACAAAATGGTATTTTGCTCCAAATAGCGAAAATGATTTTTGATATTTTTCCCACAACTCTTTATGTATACAAAATGGCATTTTGACCTATGGACAAAAACCAATCAAGTAATGTCTCCATGTTTCTTAGATGTTGAATTACACGAGAAGAAGTAAGAGAAGAGTATGAGAAATACCTGGATTATCTGCCCTGAATCTGATTGCAACCCATCCACTTCTAGGAACTCCAAATGTATTGACTTTGGGCGGATCGACCAAATTGTATGCTAGAGGATCGGTCTCGTTGTTGAAATTTCCTGAGCCGAGCCCAACGATGTAAAAGCTGTATCCATGCATATGCATCGGATGATATTCTGATCCCTCCAACAAATTAGTCCCTTGGAAAACTATCTCTACCGTTTCGTTGTAATTCAGAACTTTTACGGCTGTCCCTACAGAAGCCTCCGCAAGACTGCTCGGCAAATCATCTCCCGTGAAATTAAACATTTCTGGAGGAAAATCGGGAAAATCTGCGGTGTATACTCCGCTGATGTTTCTGCATATTAATTGCAAAGATGTGTTACTCTTAGTTTCCGGGTATTCATAACGTCAAAATAGATGTTCCTAGCCTATAGTGATAAAAAGCCGTAGGAAGAAAAGATCAAGTTACTAGGAGGAGAGATGAACCTGTAATAAGCTTGCAGCACATCGACAGATGGGTCCTTCCAACTTATGTTATTTAGACTTGCGGCGAGTTTGGAATCACCCATATAACACGAATCGTCTGGGCATGGCAAGCTATTCAGGGAAGCTGTGATAAACATCCTTGTCGTCACGTTGTAAGGGACGTCCACGGGATATTCTTCAGTTGCTAAACTTCTCAGTTGATGTGTGAAACTCACTGCGGCACTATAGTCGTGATAAAATGGGAGGGTATCAATTGGAAAACTTGGTGGTGATGTCAGACTGTAATTCCCTTTGTACTGGATAATCGCAGTAGCAACAACGTGGGAAAATTTAGTGAAAGCCAGGTATTCGGTTGCAAACCGTTGAGCTGCCATGTAATACCTTCCTGGAGATTGATTTGTGGTAACTAATATGTCCATCGTTTGTCCAGGTTCTATCATTAGATATGAAACAACGATCGGTTTTGTGTATGCTCCATCCATTCCAACTACAGTCATGTTGTGATCGGCGATAGAGAAGAACATTTCTGTACCGACTACTGCGCTAACTATACGGAGGAGATAAGTCTTACCGTAATCAACAAAAAAGTGAGGCGTCGTTTCTGTAAAATTGATAGCATGAAGAAACAATATATCAGAACATTGGATACAGCAAAATATGAGACATCTGAAAAAAGCATAATACCTTCAATCTAAGATAATTCAATGCTTATTCATACACATCTATGTAATTTGAATTCGAGTTAGATTTACTACATACACTGTACTGAAAGCACCCACTTTGCAGTATATTTTTGTAAAAGAAAATCATATATCTACAATAACTCAGAGTAAACATTTTAAGGAAGTTGCTTTTACGTCTTGGTCTGCATTCCTGTACTCATACTCATAATGTCCAAAGAACAACTTAATAAGAAAGAATAAAATAAATGAGAGTATGAATGTACCATTGGAGCATGGAACAAAATCTCCATATTGTCCATTGATCAGGTAACCAGTTGCACGAGGTATGTTGGGACTGCCGATGGACATTTCCATCTCTAAGGCTTTATTTAGAGAAGTTCCTTCATTATACCAAGAACCTGCAAATTATGAAAGGAAAATGACTTTAAACTACCATTTGCTTTTACCATTCAAACGCAAATGTATATTTCAATGAAGTGCATAGTCGTCTCATAATAATAATAATTATTATTTTATTACTTTTACATGAGTTAAATTTATTTATTCCTTTTCTTTAGGGCAAGATAGATGCACTGGAAAATAGAGATCATGATGGAGGAGTTCCATCGAAGAAGCCCAGGCCATCAAACCACAATCTCCAAATGAAACAGTGGTATGATATCAATATTCTAGTAAGAGAATTTGATCTTCACTATAATACAAACTTTTTCAATGATTTCAAATAGATAACAACAACCGAACATCAGTCACTTTACATGCTTCTAGGAAAAGGTACGTTTTGATCTATTGGGCGAGCAGTCCGTCATTGGTTGAAAGGCAAAGTTAGGCGAAGGGTTAGAAGCCAAAAGATTAAGTCATTGAGATGGAATAAAATGGACAAATTTTTATTATCATACGAATATCGGAAATCTATTTTTCTTTCATAACTGAGTTATGGATTTTGAATTTCTAATCCACTTCATAGCCTTAGAAGTTCCAAAAGAGTCCCATAAGAAATCTTTAGAGCACATACCAAGCACAATTACATGCTCTCCATCTGCCGTAGGGAATGGGAAACTTGATCCTTCACGTGGCAAAACAACAATAGCACCATGCACTGTAGATCTTGTCCACTCATTATGGGCATGCCACCAAATAGTTCCTTCTTCTTCAGTTAAATTCACTTCATAAGTGAAATTTGTTCCCGGTGGAATAGCACATTGTGTAATATACTCTGGACCATCTGACCATGGATTTCGTGGTTGCTTCACCCCATGCCTACAAATCAATGAATTTCATCATACATGAATGGACTCCACGAGCTAGACAATTGCTATTTGCATTTAATAAATAAATTTAATGTCCTTTTTTTTACATTTTAAAGATGAAATATAGTTCTGTGATGAAATATTGAATTGTTTGATTTTCAGGTTCTTCGGTTAATTTGTACACATATATAAATCAATCCTGTTTTAACTAAAGTAAACTCAGAAAACCAAGCTGCATAAATCCCATGAACGAGCACTCCACAGATACCTAGAGGTACCTAAGCTCATACCTTGCTGATAAGGTTATGTGTTAGCATATAGCTTCTTTTCGTTTGAGTTATCTATCACATCACAAGCTAACGTAGGAGAGCAATCAAATATTAAACAAGATGGATAGAATGAAGTACCAATGAAGAGTGACCCCATATAATCCTTGATTATGAACCTTCACGTACACAAGATCACCTTTTTGAACGCGAATGGTTGGCCCAGGAAAACTATCGTTCACCACCAGGATCGTCGTGATCGTGCAATTCCTCGTAACGTTGATTTCTCTCAGCTTCGAAACAAAGAAAGGATGGACTTCATGTAAGGAGGGATCAATACCCCAAATTGAACCGTCCGTATAAAAGAAAATGACTGCATAAGGTATCAGATTGTTTCGACCAAAAAAAAAAAGAAAAGTATCGGATTGTTGAAGTATGTGCTATTTGGATCTCATTGATGAGAAAGTATTTCTAGCAAAAAAAAAAGGTTAATACTCTGAAAAACCCAAAACTAGTATGCATGTGACAAATTTATTCAAAGCTATTTTTTTTACTACCAAAAACCCCAAACTAGTATACCTTTGACAAATTTACCCCAAACTGATACACTTATAACAAATTTACCCTCTATTAATTTTCGTTAATTTTAATTTCAAATTATTAAGTTAAATGACACGTGATAGTTGACTGGTATACAAATTTGAGATTTTACGCTCCATTTGTCACAATTTGTAATTTTTGCGATTTTTTTGTGGTATTAATCCAATTTAGCATAAGGTATATTTGTCACAATTTTATCAGTTTTGGGGTTTTTTACGGTCAAATAAATTAGTTTGAGATAAATTTGTCATAAATATACTAATTTAGGTTTTTTTATGGTTAGTCATGATAAATTTATCACACGTATACCATTTTGAGGTTTTTCATGGTCAAAAAAATAATTTATGGTAAATTTGTTACAAGTGTACCAATTTGGGGTTTTTCAAGGTGTTAACAAAACAAAAAAAAAACACGTTACCAATGATTCGAGACAATTTTTATACACGAGAAAGGGGGAAAAAGATTCGAGAATAATTAGTCGCTGTCATAAAAATGTGTAAGCATCAGTAGTTTTGTATATTCTGGAAAGTGAGAGTTGTATTTGTATTTCGATTGGAATATGCCAGCAAAAACAATATGGATTTCAATAACAAGACAGGAACCGCACTTGGACCACTGCAGATGATATGCTTTGGATTACTTACCACGAAATCGTAGTAGTGGACGGTTCTAGCTTGAGCTCCGAGGACCAAATTCCCCAGAAACAGTGAGATGGCGACGAAGTAAATGTACGAGGCAGGCGACGTTGAGTTGGCCATGTTCCTGATGATCGTACGCTTCTTCTTTTCTGTGTCTCTTCCCATTTACTGGTCTTGGGCGGGCATGAGTTATCCTCTTATAAGGAACGAGCTGGTGGAGGAACATCGTTCGGTGTATCTAAGAGTCAACTCATAAATGCCACTCACAGGTATAAAACGATATCAGAACTTCGGATGAGCGTTTCAGTGGACGTGCTCCATTGATTTCGACGTTTTGATTCATTGATTCCATTGATTTTCAAACACGTTAACGATATGAGGTTTGGGGGTAGATATACCACATATTCAAATAACCTTCCTCAAATGGGATTAGGAGCTGACGTGACCGTCGAAAAATATAACTTTAATATTTTTTAATAATGATTATAATTACTATAATTTTGGATTTTTATTTTTATTTTGCTTTTCTTTTTGCTTTTTTTTTCTCTAAGGCTGGCGAGGATCACTAGCGATCCTCGCTGATCGCAAAATCTTCACCCAAATTGAGCGAGGGCCACCTCGCCCTTGGCCACGAATGGCCTTGGGCGAGGCCGTTGAGGCCTTTCTGATAGTGGGCAAGGCCATGAGGACCCTCGCTTGCAACCGCCCAAAGCTAGCGAGGGCCCTCACCGCCTTGCTCTTGCCATGAAGGCCTTGGGTGACCGCGTTGGGGCCTCCCCAGCAACGACTGAGGCCATGAGGAACCTCGCCTATGGCTGCCTAAAGCCGATGAGGACCCTCGCCACCTTGCTCTCATTGTGAAGGCCTTATGAGATAGCATTAGGGCCTCACCAGCAGTGGGCAAGGCCGTGGGGTCCCTCGCCTGCGACCGTTTTAAAATTTTTTTGTCTATTTTCTTTAGGGCCGATGAGGGTTGCCAATGACCCTCACCGGCCCTAAAGGAAAAAGACACAAAATCCATGTAGGACGTTTAGCCAGAAATGGCACTTAAATGAGCGGAAAAAAATTTGACACTTAAGCGAGTATCCTGCGAAAGTATTGGCACTTGTACTAGACTTACCTCGGATTAGGACTTCTGATATCTCTAACTTGGAGGTGGCATTATTCAATAAATGGAGCAATGATTCAAAATGAACGTAAACCGTAGATTTGGACATGGGCGACTCATGGGATTCATCATTTTTATTAGACGAAATGTTGGAATATCTCTCCTAGAGATACACTTAATAAGGTCTACTTTGTCATGTTTATCAAGTTCTAAAATTTAATATGAATTTTTACCAAAAAAAAAAATTAATATGAATTGTTGAGATGCATGGATATGTTGTGTTAGAATTTCCTACATAGAAGAATTGGTACTGTAGAATATTTACTATATCATAATTGGTTCATAACTCATTAGCTTAAAATTTTCAATAAAGGTTGGTTTAACTAGTATTATTGATGGACTCAAACTTGGGCTCCCTTATGGCGTCCTCTACAAGCAAAGATATTGGGCTTCTCCTACGAGCTCCAAAGAAATAGTATTAGAGCCGATGATTGATCAGTAGCTCATCCCAATGTATAACGGTATTTGGCGAATATATGAAGGAAGAAACCTCATGAGCAACTCAATTTCTGGGCAATTTTCATCAGTCTGGTGCAAGAGACCGGTTGACGGTAGGAGTTGTGGTGTAACAATCTGGTCCTAATGGTAGGCTTTATAAGTTCGGTCTAGAGAAAGAGACTAGGGATAAATGTGGGTGTTGTTGTTGTGATCGGCACATGCAACAAAGCCAAAGAGATGAGTTGAAGGTGGGTGTTTGGTGTGGCACATGCAACAAAGCCAAAGAGATGAGTTGAAGGTGGGTGTTTGGTGTGGCACATGCAACAAAGCCAAAGAGATGAGTTGAAGGTGGGTGTTTGGTGTAGCAATGTGGTCACAACGAAGTGGATATTCTAATTAAGACATAATTGACGCAGAATGATTCCTGAATTAAGGGGATCCAAACTTAACATTAAGTTCACATGTTGGTTGAAATGGATGAGTGAATTATGTTAGAAAATCTCACATTGGAGAATTGGTATAGTATGAAATAGTTAATATATTATAATTGGCCTATAATTCATTGACTAAACTTTTGAGTAAATATGAGTCTAACTGAATATGTTGATAGATTCAAACTTAGTCTCCCTCCTAGCAATCTTCCCCAAAGCAAAGGTACTGAGTTTTTACGGTCCTTCCCAACTAAAATGGTGATATTAAGTGCTGCAATAGTAAATAGTCAAACTCAATCTTCAAGGACTTGCAGATAACATTTGCAATTTTCACGCTCTCTCGAAGGATGAGGTATTAATCAGTTTCGCGTGAAACAAGATAACATTTGCAATACGACTGTCATTCTCCATTCGTTCCTGAGACTTAGACTGGAAGACACTAAGGGCCACGCAAGTCGTACCAATCTGAATGGTTTGCGCGCTTGTTGGTGCGTGGTTCAATCCAAGGCATCTCCAGTACATCATCAAAGACTCATTTTTGGACAACTATGGCTTGAAATGACAATTTACTCCGATGTGTATTTGTGTTGTGATTGCATTTTTTTTTGCCTACACGAGATACAGGTTGGTATAATAATTGCACCCATGTAATGATTAATTGATCCTCTTTTAATGATGTTCGCATATGGGGGAACTCTCTAGTACTATTCCGTGAGGATTTTAACTATCTCAATTTGTTGATATGTTTCGTTATAAATTTTAGAAGCAAACACACTGTCGCTTGGATCGACGGTTGAAATAATTGGGACACTCTATGAACATGCACTTGTCAACCGGTGCCTATAATTCTACCTGATCTTAGTATCTCATATGTCATTTTTTAGATTCTGATAAGTTTCATCGAAGAATTTGGGAAAAATTGTCCAAAAAATTGTAAACCTATTGCACTTTTGTTAAATTTAGTCATAAAACTTTCATTTTACCAATTTAATCATAAACATTTTTCATTTCTTGCCAATTGAACCAATCTCACTAATTTTAGCTGGAAATTGTTAATGTGAATGACCAATACTGACGTGGTACTTTTTTAATAATAATTGGAATTTTTGAATTTTTTTTTTTTTTTTTTGCTTTTTTTTTTGGGGGGGAGGGGTTTAGATAGGACCAATAAAGGTTGCCAACCAACCCTCACCAACCATAGGCAAGGGCCAGTGACCCCTGCGAGCCAACGACTCTCGCCAGCCACGGGCAAGGGCTTGCAATCCCTCGACCAAAGCCAATAAGGGATAGTCGGCCCTTGCCTATCGCCGGCAATAGTTGGTTGGCCAACCCTTGTTGGCCAATCCTTCCTAACCCTAGAATAAATAAATAAAAAAAGTAAAAGGAAAAAAAGAAGAAGGAAAAACCATTAAAAATATTCAAAACGTTATTAAAATATTATTTAAAAAGTGTCACGTTAGAGCTAACTGTTAATATTAGCAATTTCTAGTCAAAATTGGTCAAATTGACCCAATTTGTAAGAATTGAGAAAATTATGACTGAATTAACAAAATTGAAAGGTTTATGATTGAATTGATAAAAGTGCAATAACTTTAGGACTTTCTGGACAATTTTCCCAAGAATTTATCCTCAAATGCAATGCAAGGAGGCACATAGGAAGGAGGTGGCCTCATACTTGCATCTTCTGTATCCCCATTTTTCATTATAAAAGCAGCACTCATTCCACAAATCATCTGTTAGTCTATATGCCAATGTCAATACTATACACCTTCCACATACGATGTTCAAATGTTAGTCATCGAATTCTTTTTTTAATACAAAAATTGCAATTTGGTCCAGATATGTTAAATTACACAAAAAAGAAGGAAAAAGGCATGGGAAATACCTAGATTATTTGCCCAGAATCTAATTACAATCCATCCTCTTTTAAGAACTCCAACTACGCATAGTGTCTACAAAGAGCCAAGAGGTACTGATTAGACGTGCTGGCTCTAGATATTATGCAAAAATCAGTAGAAAGCAAGCTTCTGATTGAGGCTTCCAGCAGTAGTCTAGTAACCCAGCGCTCAGTCTGGATGCATTTTTTATTTTAATGTGCTAGTGCCTACACTCTTTATCCCCCAATTGGAGGGAAAATTTCTTCCCTTACTCCTGAAAATACCTTTGAATTTTACGTCGCAGAGTTTGGACGAAACTATTTACTATTTTAGGACATACTTAGGTTCCTTACGGACTTGACTTTAGGTGGACCCACCAAATTGCGGACCTCAGCGCGCGCACAAATTTTTCTCTTCTCTCGGTTTTTCTTGCCTTTAGATCGAGCGGTACCGCGGTCGCGTATTAAAAGGGAAGAGGGAAGAGAGAGGCGACCGCGCGGGTACGAGGTGAGTTCACATGCGCACCAGACAGTCGAGCCCCAGGAACTACGGGTGACTCCAGAACTTCTGGTAGGCTACTGGTCTTCGGATAGCGCAGCCTCACGTAATGAAACGTGCGGGTTTTGATTTTTCCCACGAAGGTTTTGTTTTCTTTTGCTAATTATCATTTTAAATTCTTGTGGGCCGCAATGATAGAGAAAGCATGCGATTGGACTTCCTGTGATCTTCTAAAGTTTTTTTTTTCCGGTCACCGACGCATTTTTCCATGATGGTTCGTTCCACATGACGTGGGAGGTGATCTTGATTGCGGACCAAAACAACAACAAAATCTGAGATCTTGATAGATAAAAATTAAATTCGATGGACCAGCATGTGAAATTGTATATAGCAGGCCTTTTTTATGGGCAAGAATGAAAGGAAAAAAGGCCACTCGAAAAGTTTAAGGATAATATATACTCGTGATACATGGAATAAGTTAAACAGCACGTCAAAATAAAAGAAAATATAATAATTTACTAACTAAAGTTATTAATTCAAGATATTACGAAACTTTTGTCCACTTAAAGAATCCTGTTTTTGCATGAAACTTATGAATTACGAAGGAATTAACACGTATAAAATTTTGCACCTATAACTCCCCAAAAGTAAGGGTTGGTTGTATCTCGAACCATATAGATGTTATCTTCAATTATCACGAGTACACAGGACAACAATTTAAAGAGTCTGGTGGAAGATTCTGTAATAAAATATTTTACGTAGAAATTATCATTTTCTCAATCTAGTTAGTGACCTTACTGTTAGGATACTAAGAAGTTGGAGTTATAACCACCCCCAAAAACTCTCGGCTGTGGAGTTATGTTCGGCCCCTTTACACGTTAAAGATATATAATAATTAAAAGAAAAGTGGGATTAGGACACTAGGTCTAATCGCATCTGAAAGTAACTTTGAAATAATTTATAGTATTTATTTAGCCTATTCCCAAAAAAGCAAGAGCTATATGGAATATTTGATCTCAAAAGTTGTGAAATGTTGAATTGCATGCGCCAAAAACACCCACAATCCCATTATCATATTGTGACCCCATTTTCAATCAAAATCAACTTTTAACCCTGCCTCTATCGAATATTTCATTCCACCCCAAATTCACCGGGATTCACGCTTTTAACTTTCAAATATTGCCAAAGCTATTGTTTTCACCGGTTCCATGTTTGTTTTGTTTTTTTTTTTTTTTTTGTTTTTTTATGGAACACCAGTCTCACTTGAGAGTTCTATTGTTTTTACCGAGTCTTGAACTAGTTAAACCCTCGATTCATCACATATTGCGTTTTTCCCTGTAATGCCTGATGATTTGTGCACTCTACTTTAAACTAGGGCAAGAAACTTCCTGTGATCTGACAAGTGAAATAGTAATATATTGTGTCTCTTGTTCCTAGTTTTTGTGCTTAGCACTAAGCATATTTAAAGAAACTACTTTAAATCTTTTTTGCCGAGTTCGATATTTGAAATTTAGAACAACTATGAAAAGAAGATTATAAGAGAATTTATACATTACCATTTATATATTATCAAAGTTTCAGGGGTCTCGAACGAAAAGCCGACCAACATTGTGGGTGCACTGCAAAATTTTAATCAAGATAAGTTAAAAAAAGTAATCTCCACAATTTGCTCTTTTGAACTCATGGATGGCGTGCAACTGCAAATGACTTCACGATAGTCTGGCCCATGGTAATACTTTGAATTATTTGTGTTGGGATTAACGGATTCCGAAAATCGGATTTGACACTAAATCGAACCCCTAAAACGAATGCGGAAGATAAGCCCGGGAAAATCACGTATCACCGATCCTAAAGCACACCACGGATTCGAGCGTACCTTGTTAGTCACAGATTAAACACCAATGCTGAAGATTGAGGAAGAGAAACCGATCCTGTTCGATCCGATGACGTCAATTGGCCTTTAAGGGAAGACGGCGTCGCCTTTAGCTTTCTTTTGCTTTTGGAGGGAGAGAGGGAGAGGAACGTACGTTCGTTATGCCAACGGGTGCGTTCTCCCTCTCTTTCCTCCCTTATATACGTTCCCTAAAAAATAGAAACATACCCCTTCATCCATGGGCCCTAATCATGTGGGCCGGGCTTTTAGGCCCAACATGGGCGGACGGGCCTTAAGCCCATCACATAAAACCATCATCTCCCACTCGCACATGGTGGGGGCGAATGTAATTCTCTTTACCTCTTTCAACATTCATACCGGTGAATAATCCGTGCGACCAGCATACTTTGAGAGCTCGTTGCCATACATCTGTTAGGAATATATAGCAGCTCATAATGGGCATCACATCCTGAGTAGATTTAGTATGTGTCGCGACCAATTTTTTTCGGGGTGAGAACCACTTAGGGTTTGGCTAATGGATTGTTAAGCCTAGACTTAACTCGAGCTCTCCCAAGCCCATACCAATTCACGACTTAGGTTTGAATTATTAACATGCAATTGATTTTTAATTAGGAGTCGCCACTAATCTATTTTTGGTGGGTCGATTAGAAACCCTAGTAAAGTAACGAGAGATTTACTTTACTCCTACGAACCAGAGACTAAGGGTACGGGGACTTGGTTACGTTAGATTTCTCTAACGCCCTTTCGGTACCTTTATTTTTATTTTGAAAAAAATGTTTGGCAAGTAATTTGAATTGATTTTAAACCTATTTCCCTAACATGTGAGGTGTTCATGCAGGTGCGCAAACCACCAATTTAACACCCAAGAAAGCAATTAAATAATGCAGGACTTACCTCCAAAGCTACGAAAGCATCTGCAATGTTAAATTAAAATCCATATCAACAACCCTAGATATGGTTGCTAATTAACAAGCAATTACTCAATTTTTATTTCCTCTTTTTCAATGAAAATATAGTCCATATGCAATGCAATGCTTCCAATCTAATATGAAATGATATGGCATGGCAATATGTCATAAACTATATGAATGAATAAGAATTTTTGTGATTTCTTAATGAACATGCAATAATTAAATATGCAATCTACATTAACCAAAATGACTTAATTCTAATGACGTGCAATGACGTACAAAATTATTTCAACTAAAATCACATGCAACATGCAATTTAATATGCGAGGTATATGTCACGCGACATTTATTAAATGACCTAATCTAATGACGGGCAATTTCTAATTAGAAATGAACCTAACAATAATCACTAAATGACGTGCATTTCATGAACCTAAATCTATATGACATGCAAATGACATTTTTTTTTATTTTAAAAAAAATGCAATCTATCCTAGAAATTGCAACTAATTTATCCTAAGACAAATTTTATGAAATTTCAAATGATCTAGCTAGATTAAGATTCTATCTAATTTAAACTAGGGATTAAGTCATATTAAATCCTAATTTAAACTAAGACATTATCTAAATCTAAAATGCCATTTATCTAAAAAAAAAAAAAAAAAAATGATCTAAATTTAAAATGAAACATGTAATTCTAATCTAATATGCACAATGATTTTTTTTTTTTTTATGTTTTTCTTTAATCTCGAAATTAAAATTAATACCTAATTAACATGCAATTCAAATAAAAACTAACAACCTAAATGAATGCACTTTTTTGGATTTTTTATTTAAAAATTCATAATAAGATTGCAATCCTAATATGCAAGATAACAAAAACAAACCTAGTCCTTATTCGGATTTTTCTTTTTTGATTTTCTTATTTAAAAATTCGAAATCGATTGCGATTTTAACCCTAAGACTAAGAATATTCTAAAACATACTTAATCCTAATTTGAATTTTTTTTTATTTTTTCTCTTATGAAAATAAAATTGATCCAAACACACGATATCAAATCAAGCAAGACAATATTGATATCCAAAAATTGGCGAACCGTATCTCGCGCATGAGATCGGGTTGACCAATTTTAATTTTAAATCGTGAATCAAATCTCGGGCTTGAGATTGGATTATCGATTTTTATAAGGGATTGCGATTCGGATTTCGGGCGCGAAAATCGAACTATCAATCCCTTGCTTGAGGGGGACTTTCATGTTGGAACATCAATCATATATTTAGGAATAATCCTACTAAAAAAAAAGTAAATAAGTGAGAATAACATTAAAAAAATAAAATAAAGTAAATAAAAAAAGAACTACCTAATTGATTCCCTTTTTTTTCTTTTTTCCCTTTCAAGCTTTCACGTTCGTGCGGCCGGTCACCGGCTCCGGTGAGAGGCAAAGCAGACGAGGTCCGGCGGGAAGAAATTACGACGGCGACGGTGGCGGAGCTCGGGAAGGGACTCGGAGCAAGGCCGGCAATCGGATCGGCAACGGCAACAGCCTTGAAGGCGAAGCAGAGGTAATGCAAGCTGCAAGGGACGCCGGGAAGGTAGGCGAAGCAGCAGCTCGGACCAGGAGGCGTGGCTCGTCGCAGGAGCAGCAGCGGCGCTCGGGAAGCAAGGACTCGTGGAGCAAGGGCGCCCGGGCGAAGGACTCGGGTCCGTGCGGTTCTGAATCTGTTGGGTCTTGCTCCGGATGGAGGGGAACGCTAGGCGTCGGACCGGGCGGCGCGGCGGTGGCTTCAAGCGGCGGCAAAGTGGGAGCAGAGGCGAACGGAGCAGAGCAGGCGTCGGTGGTGCTCGGTGATGGCGAGCGAGAGATCTACAGTCGCGGGCTGGAGGTACGGCGACCAGCTCGAGCTCGGTTCTGGTCGCGAGTCTATGTGATGACGCGGGTGACAAGCGGGGGTGCGATCGGTGGCCGGCGCAACGGTGGCGGAGGCGCGGTGGAGGCCGGCGTCGCGGTGCCGCAACGCACGGCCGGCGTGTTGGGATCTCCGCAAAGAAGACGATGCGGGCCCCCTTCTCTCTCCCTCTTACGTCACTTGTTGCAATGCTTTTGTTTTTCACAGGTTTCTCTCTCTCACTTTTTAACTTTTTCTCCTTTGTTCGATCCAAAGAAAAGCCTCCCCCAGCCCCCTTCGTACACTGTTGCTTTTATAGGGGGTAGGAGATAAGTTTTAGATTTCCCCTTCAAATCTACATCTGCAATACTTTTTCACCAACTGATCACTATTGATAAAAATTCGAGATTACGATAAATATTTTCTCGAAATCCAAATCTCGCAAAGATAAATCGCAATATTTTTTCACACATGTGCTCTATCCAAAAGATTCATATCCCGGAAAAATTTCAAAATTTTTATTTTTCACGAGATAATTAGAAAACATGGGCTTGGGCCAACCAGCTCGCTTTGTGGGCTTAGTCCAACTAATTTGACCCCATTCGCACTTTGGTCCAATAAATAAAATGCCAAAATAAATGCAAATATAAATCTATATGCTATAAAATTAACCCCTAATTTCCTATGCAATAAATAAATTAATTAAATCGTCAAAATTTAGGTGTCAACAGCTGCCCCTCTTTGAAGGTGAGCTCGAAGAGGTTGCCTTCAAAGACAAATTTAGACCTAAATTTTGACTATGCACATGCATTGAATGATTTTTGTTGGAAAATGAATTCCATTTTTTTATGCAATTTATATGATGTATGGAAATGCTAATGCAGATGATAAAAGACTTACCTAGAATGACTTACCTTTAAGAAGGGTACAGTGATTCAAGATAGTTGGTATTACATGTCCATGACTCGTACCATTCTACGGTCGCCCAAAATAGTAACATGGCTTTGCAAAGAGACTGCTTCCTAGGACCCGTACCATTCTACGGTCGCCTAAACGGGGATTTACCTTCCAAGACCCGTACCATTCTACGGTCGCCTGAATAGGGAAATAGGTTTTGTCTAGGACCCGTACCATTCTACGGTCGCCTAAACGGGGATTCACTTTCTAGGACCCGTACCATTCTACGGTCGCCTGAATGGGGAAATTGCTTTTCCAAGACTCGTACCATTCTACGGTCGCCTGTTAGAGCAATAAATGTTGTCTAGGACCCGTACCATTCTACGGTCGCCTAGATTGAGGTTTTGCTTGGCTAGGACCCGAACCATTCTTCGGTCGCCCAGCCTTGCGAATGAGATCAACCGACCCGACCCGAACCATTCTTCGGTCACCTTAATCGATTGAATCTGAGAGAAATTTTGGGGACAACTCAATCGAGTGTCAGTATGTTTAAAAGGGAATACCTGTGCGATGACAAATATTCAAGGTATGGATAGAGATACACTTACCTAGTAACATCTCCGATCTTCAGGGATATGTCTCCTGCAAAACATGGTCGTAGGAGAGAGAACATGCATTGGTAATCATAAACATGCATCAATTTAATGGAGGTTCATGATAATTTCCATTAATCTTGCATCACCTAATTTCCATTCTGAACACATGAGTGTCATGAATGTGTCAAATGAGGGATCCTTTGGTCTGAAAGGACTTTTCTCTCATCCTCATGGCAATTTCATCCTGACCTTTGATGCAGGATTTTATCAATCACTCTATCTCACCATCGTCATGCCAAACAAGGGTCTGAGCAATTTCGCAAGTGGTACGATCTCACCAATCTGAGAGGTCTTTAACAGGGACCGTAATGTGAGCTTGGTTAACGGCTTAACAAAGGAGACCCTTTGAGTCGAGGCTATTGAAAAATGAGTGATATTTCACAATCATCTTTGGGGTTTACAAATCAAGAGACATGAGAAATGAAGCAGAAATTATCTTACTCGCACTTCTTCAAGCGATACTTTCAAACATATGAACTTTTACTTTAATTCAATTGCCCCAATCTGAAGAGACTTTGTGAGGGACGTAACGTAGGCTAAATTCATGGGTTGAGAAACAAAAAGATGATTAGGCTCAAAAGTGTTTATGGGGTCAAAGTTGGTGATCATCTTGACATTTCCAACAATTTTCCTCCCCATTGTCGAAGATTTTCTTCACATCACAACTCCACTGATTGCAACATCTCAACATTTGAGTTTTTTTTTTTTGGTACCACCTTGTTGGGGATACGACTCATTCATCAAGTGTTTGATTTTTTTCTTTGGGCATTGGCCTTGCTTTTACCAGGCACACTGCTTTTTCATGCCCCACTTTGCACTCTTTTTTTTTACAAAGTCTCCATTTTTATCAGCATTGTAAATCATGCTACTTGAGTGGTTTGATTTTTCTTGCCTTGCCCTAGTGTGGGGGATGATCACCAACTGGGTTTAATGTGAAATGAATTCTTTGGCTCAATGGAGCTATGCAATGGATAAAGTGTATAGGATAGAGAAAGAACTGCTCTTCGTCGTCCTAAGGCACTTTGAATTATTGTACAAGTCACACTGTAAAAGCAATACTCAAAGATTGATGCAAGTGTGAGTAAGAAAATTCCTATCATTCATTTTAAATCTTGTCCCAGTATGAGACGATTCTTGACAGGGATGATTTAAAAAGCTCTTCATGTGTGTGGGCTCAAAAGGCTGAACAATGGATATACCTGTAGTGTTTCGGGTAGCAGAAGAAACTGCCTCTCATCATCTTGGTTGACGTACCCTTTGCGAGATCACCCTCTTCCTTGTGGGCATAGAATTTTTCACACAACTCACTGGGGGTCAGTGTATGGAATAGGGTTTGCATTTTATCATTCCAAAGTATCCCATTTGACACATTCAATTTATCTCACACAATTCATCAAGGAAGAAAAATGCAATATTTGCGACAAATTTGAACAATTCAATTCACTAAGGCAATTTATTCATCATAAAATGTTTGCAATTCAAAACATGACATGGAAAATTCTATCATGGGTAATACTTCTTGACAGCATCTGAATTAACTGGAGTGGAAAACACACGACCATCCATTTCTGCCAAGATCAAAGCACCACCATGAAGTACCTTCTTTACCACATATGGGCCACTGTAGTTTGGAGCAAACTTCCCCCCAGGATCTGGAAAAATTGGCAACAGCTTCCTTAAAACAAGATCATTTACCTCGAAATGTCTCGGCCGCACCTTTCGGTTGAAAGATCTAGCTACTCTCTGTTGATATGCTTGGCCATGGCAGAGAGCCTTCAGTCTTTTCTCATCGATCAAGTTTAACTGTTCAAGTCTTTGTTGCGACCATTCTGTCTCAGATAATTCCACTTGGGATAATACTCTCAAGGAAGGAATCTCCACTTCCACAGGCAAAACTGCCTCCATGCCGTATACCAGAGCAAAAGGAGTTGCCTTGGTAGAAGTACGAATCGATGTCCGATACGCCATCAGTGCGAAGGGTAATCTGTCATGCCAGTCTCGATAATTCTTGGCTGTCTTAGCCAAGATCTTCTTAATATTCTTATTGGCCGCTTCAACAGCTCCATTCATTTGAGGGCGATAAGGGGATGAATTCAGATGCTTGATCTTGAGCTCGCTAAACAACTCATCAACAAGCTTGTTGTTCAAATTTGTCCCGTTGTCAGTGATAATTGTTTCAGGGACATCATAGCGAGTAATTATGTCACGTTTGATGAACTTCACAACATTGCGAGCAGTGACACTTGCAAAGGATGTAGCTTCGATCCATTTTGAAAAATAGTCTATGGCCACTAAAATGAATCTATGCCCATTGGAAGCCTTTGGGTTTATTGGGCCGATCACATCAATCCCCCACATTGAGAAAGGCCATGGCTTGGAAAACTGGTACAGCACAGTTGGAGGAACATTTATCTTATCACCATGGACCTGGCAACGATGACAATTTCGAACATGCTGTATACAAATCACCTTCTAGCGTGAGCCAATAATAGCCTAATCTCATGATCTTCTTAGCCATCATGTGTCCATTCATATGAGGGCCACATACTCCTTCGTGAATTTCTTGCATGATTTGAGTGGCCTCAGCTGCACCCACACACCGCAACAAGATTGAATCATAATATCTCTTATACAAATTCTCACCACTAACGAAGAACTTTGAGGCCATCTTCATGATGTACTTCCTATCAGCTGGAGTACTTCCCTCAGGGAATCCTTGTTTTTGGATGTAGTTCATGATATTGTAATATTATGGTTTTCCGTCAGACTCTTCTGTCACTACCATACAATAAGCCGGCCTTGGAAGAATCTCTATCTTCAATGGTTCAACTTCTAATCCGTCAGTGACTTGCAACATAGATGATAAAGTTGCGAGTGCATCTGCAAATTGATTGTGAGACCTCGATAAGTATTCAAATGAAACTTCATCAATTTCTTGATCAAATCTTCTAAGTACTCATGATATGGGAGCAACTTAGCATCCTTAGTCTTCCATTCACCTATGGTCTCGTAGTATGATCAGCGGGAATCCCGAACACTTTTAATTTGGCTACACCCATCTCGATTGCAGCTTGAAGCCCAAGGATGCAAGCTTCATACTCGGCTATATCGTTAGTGCATGGGAATATCAATTTCGCAGCTACCGGGTGATGTTGTCCGTCAGGGATATCAAAACGCCCAAAGATGCAGAACCAGACAAGTTCACAGCTCCATCAAAGAACATTGTCCATGAATCTTCATTTACACTCAAGATGCATCATCCAAAGAACGATCGTCATTATTTGAGGCTTCGGATTCTTAGCCAATAGATCAGCAATTACTCGACCCTTAATCGACTTTTGTGGCATGAATTGCACATCAAATTCCGAGATCAAAATTTGCCATTTAGCCAACTTACCCACCAAAGCCGGTTCGGTAAAAATACTTGATAGGATCGTTCTCGATTACGAGGAATGTCTGGTAATGCAAAGTGTGTACTTGTCTCAATCTATGCAATACCCACACTAATGCAGCACAAGTCTTTTCCACATTAGAATATTTTAGCTCTGACACAATGAATTTTTTACTCAAGTAATAAACGGCTCGTTCTTTTTTATCAACAGGACTTTCCTGAGCCAACATCGCACCCAATGACTCACCATGAATGGTGAGATAATGAATCAAAGGATACCCTGGCGATGGCGGGACAAGAACTGGTGGATTCATCAAGTACTGTTTCAACTTGTCGAATGCTTTTCGACACTCATCATCCGGTTGACTTGTGCATTCTTCTTTAAGAGCTTAAAGAATGGCTTGGCGGTTTCGAAAGTTGGGAAATGAATCGAGCAATGTAATTCAACCTCCCCAAAAGACTCCGGACTTCTTTCACTTTGTTGATGGAGGTTGCAACTCACATATGGCCTTAGCTTTAGCCGGGTCGATCTCAATCCCTTTACTGCTCACAAAGAACCCAAGTAATTTACCGATGTTGCTCCAAACACGCATTTAGTGGGGTTTAGATGAAGCTTGAACTCACGGAGTCGATCAAACAATTTCTTCAAGGTTTCGATGTGGCTTTTCCCAGGTCGAGTTTTAGCGATCATATCATCAACATAGATCTCGATCTCTTGATGCATCATGTCATGAAATAGTGCTACCATAGCTCGCTGGTAAGTTGCCCCTGCATTCTTAAGTCCAAAGGGCATGACCTTATAATGAAAGGTTCCCGACGGAGTGATAAATGCAGTTTTCTTTTGTCTTCCTCCTTCATCCTTATCCGATTGTATCCAGAAAAACCATCCATAAATGAGAATAGTTCAAATCCGGTAGAGTACTATCAACAATGACATCTATGTGAGGTAGCGCGAAGTCATCTTTTGGGCTAGCCTTATTCAAATCCCGTTAATCAACACAAACTCAAACTCGACCATCCTTCTTCATCACCGACACGATGTTTGCTACCCATTCAGGGTATTGCAAGACTTCAATAAATCCGACTTTTAGAAGTTTCATCACCTCTTCCTCTATCTTCTTCGAGAGCTCAAGCTTAGTTCTTCGCAACCTTTGCTTCTTAGGAGGCACGTCCGGGTTAGTAGGCAAACAATGCTCCACGATTGATTGGTCTAACCCAGGCATGTCGGCGTAGGTCCATGCGAAGATGTCCTGATATTCCTTCAGTAACTGAATTAGGCGCTCAGCCTCGTCTTTGGGGAGATTCGCCCATATTTTCACCTCCTTGGCCTCTTCAATATCACTTAAATTAATAGTGACGGTCTGCTCGGATGTGAGAGTCTTGGCTTTTTCATGTTGTTCCTAGCTTTGTTGCACCTCGGGAATCTTCAATGGAATCCTTGATCGACTCTCCAGGATCATTATCAGCACTTGTTGCATTGGATTGGACCATTTCCATACCTTTGCATGTTATGATCGTCCCTGAAACATGAAATAGAAGGATTAAAAAGACAAACAGGGTTAATCATATTTTATTTTTTTGTAATTTTTTTTTTGCAAAAGCATTTTTTTTAACATTTTGACACGATGAAGCATGATGAAGCCCATGCCTCAGAATTCTCCTTGGATTTTAATTTTGTTTTATCGGCTGGATATCATCACCGGGCTGGTTTGGTGTACCTCATCATGCCCTCAAAATAAAACTTGTAATTTCATTGAGATTCATCAATCAATTACAATTTATTGAATGGAAAATGCAATTCAAGTCCTAAAAAGAAAGTGAAAAAGAAGAAATCGAAAACAATTCCTAGAAAGCAATAAAAATTCCCACGCAGGGGAATGTGCAAAAGTGATAAATGGGTTACTCTTGTGGGCGAGGGCCCGTTTCTTCTAGAGGCTCTCCATCAATGGCTCCAATGAAAAGGTCATCGAACAAACTTGAAATTCCTTCCAAGGTGTCGTCAGAGTTTTCCGTCTTTGAAGGCGTCGGATCATCATGCTATCCCATCCACTTGGAACTATATTGCGGGCATCAAAGTAAAAGCTGGGAGGAGCCGAATACTTCACCATATAGTCGAACTTCCCACTTGGCTGTCTGAGAGTATCCATTACTTCAGCTTCATGTTGCATCATAATTGGAGGACCAAGGAATGTCTCATGAATGTTTGGAGGTGGTAAATTTTGCCTCCCTCGCCCTTGCTCGAGGTGGCGAGTTATGCCTTTCCCCGTCTCTCGTCTTCCGGAACTTCATCCAACTCTTCCATGGTACCCTAACCCAGCAGATCGGGACCTCTGAGGGGCTTCAATGGTGTTTCGAATCTTCCAAGCCCATTGCCAGGGACAAAACCATTCCTAACCATTACTCTTTCTACCATGAGGGCATCATCTAAAACCTCAGGAGTGGGCGGCGATGAACCTCGAGAAGCATGTAGGGTAGACACTAACTCAAATGAGTGGTAACTTGATTCGAGCTCAGAATTCGGCTCTACATAAGGGATAGCCGTCTCGTGATAAATCCGGTGGTCTTCTTCACCATACACAGTGACCAGCTTCCTTTCGATCACAAATTTTACAGCTTGATGTAGACTTGAAGGGACTGCACCGGCAGTATGTATCCAGGGACGACCTAGCAGAAAATTGAATGCGGTAGGGATATCGAGCACTTGGAAAGGAATGTTGAAGACGACCAGCCCTATTTGCACGTCAAGATGGATTTCCCCGATAACCTCCTTTTTCGTTCCATCAAAAGCTCTCACAGAAGTCTTCACAGCATGTATCCTGGACGGGTCTACCTTGAGGCGGTGAAGAGTGGCCAATAGACATATGTTTAAGGCAGACCCATTATCAATGAGCACTCGGGACACATGAGAAACCTTGTGCTTGACAGATATGTAGAGTGCTTTATTATGCCCCCTACCCTCAAGAGGGAATTCCTCATCAGAAAAAGCAATCATGTCCTTGAGAATGACTGATCCTACAAAATCCTCCAGCTTATCTGCTTCAACTGTTTTAAGTACATGAATTTCGCTTAGCACCTTCATCAGCGACTTTTGATGCACAAAGGAGGTTTGGATGAGCTCGAGCAAAGAGATCTGGGCAGGCATCTTTCGCAATTGATCGACGATATTATACTCACTTGCTTTAATCACAGCCAGAAATTCCTTCGCCTCTTCGTCAGTGACAAGCTTTGCAGGTTGAGCATTATTTTGAGCATAAGTTCGACCAGATCTTGTAACGAGGTCAACATCTAGGTCATAAGACCAAGGCACCGCTTTATTATTGACATACTCATACGGCTGAGGTATTTCAATCACAACCTCCTCATCAGTTGCATCTTCTAGCGGGGGCATATCTGCGAGTGACGGATCTACTTCTTCTTTACCATCATCGAGAGCAGCCTGCTCCTCCTCCCAATCGATGATGATGTGGGAAATGGTGGAAACTACGCAGTTATGGTCAACATATACGATGATGCCGTCATCCACCATTTTGGCAATTCTTTCCTTCATCAATGATAAAGGAACATCCTCTTGATCTGGATAATAACTAGCTCTCACCAGTCCATTGTAGGCATCTGCCACATTCACCTTTGAGTTCTTGATCCGTCTAACTTCAGGTTCTAGGATAGCATTCATTGTTCCCTCATGCTCCGGTAGCGGATTCTTCTGAACGTTTGGCCGAGCAGTTTGAAATGAGAAGGCCTTTGTGTCCAAGAGATTTTGGATCTTGTGCTTGAGGGTGAAACATTCGTCAGTTGAATGCCTCAATTCACCGTTATGGTAGTCACACTTCTTTGCCGTGTCATAACCGCGAATGCTTTCGCGATTGGGACGCTTTGGTTCATTAGTAAGCAAACCTTTCTTTCGGAGGATCGTCGCACTTGGGATGGAGACCCGGGGAGAGGAGAAAATTGCCTTCTATTATTTGCTTGGGCAAATGATTGGCGGCCGTGGTTTGTGGTTGTCTTGGATTCATTTGGATGGCGGGCACGTTTGACATTTTCTTGGCTATAAGCCACATTCACATCCACAGCCATTTCCTTCTCCTTCTTGGCAGTGAATCTTTTACTAGATGACTCAATAAACCATCCTTCTCTTATCCCCATCTCGATTTGTTCTCTTATAGGAATAAGCTGATTGAAGCTTTCGACGTATGTACTGGCCATTCTGTTACGAAACTCGGACAGAAGGGTTTTCACAAACAACTTCATCAGCTCCTTGTTGGTAGGCTCAGGAGTAATTTGAGCCGCTAGGTTTCTCCATCTCACAGCATATTCTTTAGATGACTCGCTCCTTTTCTTTTCCATCCGCTCCAGGTCTTCTCGAGAAGGTGCGATGTCCATGTTGAACTTGTATTGTTTGAGGAATGCGTCAGCTACTTCGTTCCAAGTGTTGAGCAGGTTCACATTTTTCATCACGTATCAGTTTAATGCGAGTCCAGTCAAACTCGCATGGAATGATTGGATCATGAGGGGCTCGTTTTTTACGTGCTGGGCCATGCGCACGTGGTACATCTGCAGATGAGATTTTGGGCAAGATATGCCATCATACTTCTCAAACTCTGGCATTTTGAACTTGCTCGGCATTTTGACCTTCTCATAGACCGAGAGGTCGAACGGGAGGGACCTTTGTGACTCCTGCAGCTGTCTCATTTTCTCTTCCAGCTTCGCAACACGCTCATCCTGATCTGTCTTGGGAACGCCATCAAGCTTGGCCTTTCCAACAATGACTGGGTCATCTTCCAGCCCGGGCATGTCATCGTCAATCGTTTGAACCTTGTTTGCTTGCTTTGGGATAACCACTTCAGGAAGAGCAGGTGCAGCTGTTGGATTCGCTTGGAGGAATTGGAGTTGATCCGTCACAAGTTGTAAAGAGGCAAGTACTTGTTGGAGTTAAGTCTCCACAGTGGAGACACGATCACGCATTTTGGTTTGTTCGGCCATTCTTGCTCTTAATCGCGTGATGATGGGCGAACGTGATGGATCCGTTATAACCTAATATAAGAAATGAACAAAAATAAGCATTCTCATATGAAAATACGTCGATCCATGGCAATATTCTAGAACTTTATTCATCAACGGAGCTTTTGACAGACCTATCGAAATAGAAATTCAAAACGTCCTAAACAAATGAACTAGGAAAGTAAATGACTCAAACTTCCTAATCTAAAACTAAAAATAGCAAGATTGATTCAAGCATTTCATTTGGCTTGATCAATATACACTCGGGACACCATTCGGCGCAATCGTTTATTCTCCTCTTGAGCTTTTTCAGCAACTCTTTTGAGGCGTTTATTCTCAGCTCGATTGGTGATCTTCAACGCGCCTCCGGTATCTTTGGAAGCAGCTCTTCAGAATCTTGTGCTGTTGGATATACTTAATCGAAGCATAGTATTTCCTTTCTTTGCCCTTCAACTCCTCTTCGGGCCATTTGAGTTTTCGTGGACGGCACATGTCCCACATCGATTTGATAGCGAGAATGGAATCCTCATGGCCTCGGCTTCCATCAACAAAATTGACTTGGAGCGGCTCGCTTTGTAACGCCGGGGAAGCTCTTGCACGACTTGGTACGACGGGTCACTCTAGTCGGATAGTACTCCAATGCTCCAGTGAATCCCAATAGAGGGATTGGGCCAACTCCTCCACACGAGAGTCTCGCCACCCGAACTTGGAACCATTTAGCATGCCATAGGAAACCCTTGGGAGTTGGTTTTTTCATGAAAGCTAGCCACCTAGAATAATGGTAATCTGGTGCATGTGTTTTATTGTTCTCAAATCTCATAATGGGGTGATTAGAATTACTAACATCATGTATAGTCATTGAACCACCAAATCCTTTTATATGAGAAAGGAACCAGATTTGTAAAAGTTCAGGAGAGGAATGGAGAGTCTTATCGCCACCTCTTTTGAAACGAGTGAGAGAAAGAAAAGTTTCAGTTAAAACAGTGTTTACAATTTTTTTTTCTTCCAACACTTGCCTAACAAATTGAGCAATCAAAGGGTTAATAGCATTCTTGCAGTAAGGAAATACTATAAACCCAAAGAAAGCTAAGAGGAAAATCCTACGCATTTGAAATGAGGTGCCTTTTTCAAAACATTCTTTCAGAAAAGATAAAGGACATGCATTACGATGGGCCTTTAAAACCTTTCTTATGTCATCTTCTTTAATTCTCATAAAATCATATAAGGCCATAACATGATCTATTCCGATAGGCGGACTAATCAATTCAGCTTTTAAGGACTTCCCTATGGCGATGCTATATTCTTCCAAGGTGGGAGTGAGTTCATGCTTACAGCCGAAGATGAAGGTAGAAGTCTCGGGGCACCAACAGTGGGCAAGTGCTTGGACAAGGCCACCATGGATGTTGATACGCAGCAGTGGAAGCAATCGACCAATATGTGACTCTACGAATTGACGGCTATTCTGATCTAACTTGTCCCACCAAGTGCTAAGCTCTTCCTTTGGAGGGAGAATGATCCGAATGTCCGGTGTCCCCATTGTATATTAATCAAAGCTCGGGACAATCCTAATGCCATGGACCGACAAAATAATGTGACAAAGTAAGTAAATTGCAAAGGCAAAAATTAGAGAACTTAATTTACCAATGATTGACAATCACATAGACATACACATGGTAAGTGGCTCAATTTCTACTCTATAAGGCTTATCAAGGTGGAGCCACAAGAATGATCAGACTAGCCACGGGCTTGTGGACTATGTCGGGTCCTCATGACTCCAGCTTGGTCAAAGAGCCGACCTGGGTCGCGGCATGTGGACCGAGGTGGGTACTCTTGACACCATGAAAGAAACTTCGGGATTGAGATGGGCGACTCATACCGCGAGCATGCGGTCGGAGTGGTATCCATCTCAATACCATCCTAAATGATCCTATGCAGCCCAAGTCTGACGGCAGGTTGTGTGTGCAAAGTGTAGTGATAATGCAATGCATGACAATTTATATCAAGCAACACTTCATATATGAAAGTAAACCATACATTCCTACATCTCCCTGCATAACAAAGGTTAGCAAACACTTCCCCTTATACCTCCCAATCTGCAAGAACATTCAACACCTAAATGTTAGGGACGCACTGAATCCTCGCTGCCAAACAAAAGCATTTTTTCAAAAAGAAAATTGGCCTAAGTCCACTAAGAATTTCAACTTAAGTCCCCGGCGAGTCGCCAAGCTGTCGCGATCAATTTTTTTTCGGGGTGAGAACCACCTAGGGTTTGGCTAATGGATTGTTAAGCCTAGACTTAACTCGAGCTCTCCCAAGCCCATACCAATTCGCGACTTAGGTTTGAATATTAACATGCAATTGATTTTTAACTAGGAGTCGCCACTAATCTATTTTTGGTGGGTCGATTAGAAACCCTAGTAAAGTAACGGGAGATTTACTTTACTCCTACGAACCAGAGACTAAGGGTACGGGGACTTGGTTACGTTAGATTTCTCTAACGCCCTTTCGGTGCCTTTCTTTTTATTTTGAAAAAAATGTTTGGCAAGTAATTTGAATTGATTTTAAACCTATTTCCTAACATGTGAGGTGTTCATGCAGGTGAAACCACCAATTTAACACCCAAGAAAGCAATTAAATAATGCAGGACTTACCTCCAAAGCTACGAAAGCATCTGCAATGTTAAATTAAAACCCATATCAACAACCCTAGATATGGTTGCTAATTAACAAGCAATTACTCAATTTTTATTTCCTCTTTTTCAATGAAAATATAGTCCATATGCAATGCAATGCTTCCAATCTAATATGAAATGATATGGCATGGCAATATGTCATAAACTATATGAATGAATAAGAATTTTGTGATTTCTTAATGAACATGCAATAATTAAATATGCAATCTACATTAACCAAAATGACTTAATTCTAATGACGTGCAATGACGTACAAAATTATTTCAACTAAAATCACATGCAACATGCAATTTAATATGCGAGGTATATGTCACGCGACATTTATTAAATGACATAATCTAATGACGGGCAATTTCTAATTAGAAATGAACCTAACAATAATCACTAAATGACGTGCATTTCATGAACCTAAATCTATATGACATGCAAATGACATTTTTTATTTTAAAAAATGCAATCTATCCTAGAAATTGCAACTAATTTATCCTAAGACAAATTTTATGAAATTTCAAATGATCTAGCTAGATTAAGATTCTATCTAATTTAAACTAGGGATTAAGTCATATTAAATCCTAATTTAAACTAAGACATTCTCTAAATCTAAAATGCCATTTATCTAAAAAAAATGATCTAAATTTAAAATGAAACATGCAATTCTAATCTAATATGCACAATGATTTTTTTTATGTTTTTCTTTAATCTCGAAATTAAAATTAATACCTAATTAACATGCAATTCAAATAAAAAACTAACAACCTAAATGAATGCACTTTTTTTTGGATTTTTTATTTAAAAATTCATAATAAGATTGCAATCCTAATATGCAAGATAACAAAAACAAACCTAGTCCTTATTCGGATTTTTCTTTTTTGATTTTCTTATTTAAAAATTCGAAATCGATTGCGATTTTAACCCTAAGACTAAGAATATTCTAAAACATACTTAATCCTAATTTGAATTTTTTTGATTTTTCTCTTATGAAAATAAAATTGATCCAAACACACGATATCAAATCAAGCAAGACAATATTGATATCCAAAATTGGCGAACCGTATCTCGCGCATGAGATCGGGTTGACCAATTTTTAATTTTAAATCGCGAATCAAATCTCGGGCTTGAGATTGGATTGTCGATTTTATAAGGGATTGCGAGTCGGATTTCGGGCGCGAAAATCGGACTATCAATCCCTTGCTTGAGGGGACTTTCATGTTGGAACATCAATCATATATTTAGGAATAATCCTACTAAAAAAAAGTAAATAAGTGAGAATAACATTAAAAAAATAAAATAAAGTAAATAAAAAAGAACTACCTAATTCATTCCCTTTTTTTTTTTTTCCCTTTCAAGCTTTTTGTTCGTGCGGCCGGTCACCGGCTCCGGTGAGGGCGAGATCGAGGTTTGCGGGGAAGAAATTACGGCGCAGACGAGTGGCGGAGCTCGGGAAGGGACTCGGAGCAAGGCCGGCAATCGGATCGGCAATGGCAGCAGCCTTGAAGGCGGAGCGAGGTAATGCAAGCCGCAAGGGACGCCGGAAGGTAGGCGGCGGCAGCTCGGACCAGAGGCGTGGCTCGTCGCGGGAGCAGCAGCGCGCTCGGAAGCAAGGACTCGTGGAGCAAGGGCGCCCGGGCGAAGGACTCGGGTCTGTGCGGTTACAGATCTGTTCGGGTCTTGCTCCGGATGGAGGGGAACGCTAGGCGTCGGACCAGAGGCGGCGCGGCGGTGGCTTCAAGCGGCGGCAGCGGGAGCAGAGGCGAACGGAGCAGGAGCAGCGTCGATGGTGCTCGGTGATGGCGAGCGAGAGATCTGTAGGTCGCGGGCTTTGAGGTACGGCGACCGGCTCGAGCTCGGTTACGGTCGCGAGTCCGTGTGATGGCGCGGGTGACAAGCGGGGGGGGCGATCGGTGGCCGGCGCAACGGTGGAGGAGGCGCGGTGGAGGCTGGCGTCGCGGTGCTGCAATGCACGGCCGGTGTGTTGGGATCTCCGCGAAGAAGACGATACGGGCCCATTTCTCTCTCCCTCTTGCGTCACTTGTTGCAGTGCTTTTGTTTTTCACAGGTTTCTCTCTCTCACTTTTTAACTTTTTCTCCTTTGTTCGATCCAAAGAAAAACCTCCCCCAAATCCCCTTCGTACAATTGCTTTTATAGGGGTAGGAGATAAGTTTTAGATTTCCCCTTCAAATCTACTTCCGCGATACTTTTTCACCAACTGATCACTATTGATGAAAATTCGAGATTACGATAAATATTTTCTCGAAATCCAAATCTCGCAAAGATAAATCGCAATATTTTTTCACACATGTGCTCTATCCAAAAGATTCATATCCCTGAAAATTTTCAAAATTTTTATTATTCACGAGATAATTAGAAAACATGGGCTTGGGCCAACCAGCTAGCTTTGTGGGCTTAGTCCAACTAATTTGACCCCATTCGCACTTGGTCCAATAAATAAAATGCCAAAATAAATGCAAATATAAATCTATATGATATAAAATTAACACCTAATTTCATATGCAATAAATTAATTAATTAAATCGTCAAAATTTAGGTGTCAACAGTATGCAGTACCCTAAATCGCTCGATCACATTTATATCTCTCTTAATCTCTTTTAAACAATGATATATATATATATATATATATTTGTATTCACAATTATGATTATTCCAAAGACAGTCATAATTGGTTAACTAGTGAATACAAAACTACAATGTGATTCTCCAAATTCGATCTTCCTCTTTCCTTCAAACTCTCAATTTCAGTTCAGCTTGCTTTTTTAGAAATGTCCCATTAGATCGAATCAACTCATGACCATTGGCAATATCCTAAGATAGCAAACACTAAATAGAAATTTTGAGAATAAGTAAGAGTCATGAGGGGACTAAAAAATTGAGGAACTCTTTTCCTCAAAAGTCTCACACGACATAAAAGTTGAGTTCAAACTTTTGCCATTCTTATTGGTCGTCTCATGCATACGTAGTATGAAATACGTATTACGGTATTAACTCCTTTCCCATGGAGCATATGTCTACACCTTTCAATACCGTACAGATGATAGTTCGGGCATACCCAATGTCTAACTTGAGTTCACGTATCTACTCATTCACAAAATTCATCGAACTCACATCCGGCATCATAGACGATAAAGTAAAATATGTGGGGTATTTTACTTTCGGACATAGTAAGTATTATGTCCGCATCTTAACACTCTGTTAATGCGACATACATATTTTAAGCTTGAGCTCTCGATTATCACCTAGATAATAAGCTTAAAAAAAAACAGTCTCATCTCTATTTATCACACAGTAAATAGATGCGATTACCCGTGTGAGTGGGCTAATCTTATATCCGTCCAACATACTTTCTCAATTTAAAATAATGCACTGAGTATTAAGATGCATAAAGATCAAACAAAGATTCATAGGCATTAATGATGAAAAATACAAATTCATCAAATGTGAACACTTCAGGGAAATTACAATCCAGTACATCAGACTCTACGCAATCTTAGAGATTTCATATGGCCACAAAACACATCTCTAGGTATTGGCTTTGTCATAGAATCTGCTACCATTATATGCATAGATATGTACTGTAAGTTCGCATCATTTCGTGCAACCATATCTTTGACAAAATTATACTTAGTATCTATATGTTTGGTCTTGCCATGATATTTTGGATCTTTGGTGTACGCTTTTGCTGCTTGGCTATCACAGTTAACCAACAATGAATCTACAGCACTTCTAATAACACCTAAATGATCCAATAATCTCTTAAGCCAAACATCTTCTTATATTGCTGTTGATAATGCCACAAACTCAGTTTCCATCGTGGACAAGGCTATACACTTTTGTTTCTTACTGCTCCAACATATGGTGCCATTATTTGGTAAGAAAACAAACCCAGAGGTAGTTTTCTTTCATTTAAATCTCCTCTCCAATCAGCATCAGAATAGCCTTTGAGTTGCAGATCATTTCCATAATAACTCAATGTATAATCAGCAGTCCCATTTAGATACCTTAGTATTCATTTAACGGCTTTCCAATGTGCTTGACCTGGGTTGGATTGGTATCTACTCACCATTCCAACTGCATAACATATGTCAGGTCTTGTACACATTATAGCATACATCAAGCTCCCAACAACACTAGCATAAGAAACATATTTTGTTTATTCCTTCTCTTGTGGAGTCCTTAAACACAGTCTATGGCTCAATCCTTCACCTCTTGCAATAGGAGTGTCTATAGGTTTACAATCCCATATCTTTCATCTCAAAGTTGGAAGACAACCAACTTTTGACAGTATTGACAAGCTCCATATTGCTTCCGGCAATTAGTATATCATCAACATATAATGATATGATCACAAATTGATCATTGGATCTTTTGATATATATGTACAATGATCCTCATCTATCATTGTAAAATCATATGCCATTATGACATTATGAAATCGTATATACCATTGTCTTGACGACTGCTTAAGGCCATATATCGACCTCAAAAGTCGACATACCTTTTCTTCTTGACCTTTCACTATGAAATTAGCATGTTGTTCCATATATGTTCCTTCCTCTAATTCTCCATTGAGGAAAGTAGTCTTTACATCCATTTGATGTAACTCAAGATCCATACTAACCACTATTGCCAGAATTATGCGAATCAAGGTAAATCTCACTACAGGAGAAAATGTTTCTTCATAATCAATTCATTCCTGTTGATTATACCCCTTCGCCACAAGGCGAGCCTTATGCCTTTATATCGAGCCATCAGCTTTACGCTTTATTTTGAGAACCCACTTGTTCCCAATAGCTTTGCGTCCTATTGGAAGATCAACCAGCTCCAAACTTGGTTTGACTTCATTGACTCCATCTCCTCTTTCATTGCATAAATCCATTTTTCCTTACTAGGGCAATTCAGAGCCTCATTAATATTTCTTGGCTCATCCTCATCTTGCGGAGCAATCATAAAAGTTTCCCCTTCAATGACAAAACGTCGACGGGGAATACTTTGGCGACTTGTTCGCCGTATGGGAGATTGTACACTTTGCACATCATTCCCCATTATGCTCCCACTTGGATTAGATTATGATAACGTTGTCTCATCATGTGGTTGCAATTGAGAATGAGTTGAATTCAATTCATCACTTCTCATATTACTCCCACTTGGATAAACTCCACTAATATCATTATCTTGATCCAAGGTTTCAAATAGGGAGTAATATTCCCCTAATTCGCCCTTTCTTATGAAATTCATCCTCTAAGAATGTGACATCTCGTGATTCAAATTCAATTATACTCCCACTTTCCTGCTCACCTATGAACACATACCCTTTCGAGTGTTCCGAGTATCTTATGAAAATACTCTTCTTTCCTCTGGGACCCAATTTCCCAAACTTGTGAGAGGACTCAAGTGTATAGGCAGCACAACCCCATGGCTTAAGAAAACTTAAGTTTGGTTTTCTACATGTCCATAACTCATATGGAGTGGAAGTAACTGATTTGGAAGGCACCCGGTTAAGTATATAGGCAGCAGTTAACAACGCATCACTCCAAAAAGTAATAGGTAAGTTAGCATGCGCCATCACGGACCTAACCATTTCCAGTAGGGTTCTGTTTCTTCTCTCCGCAACACCATTTTGTTGAGGAGTATATGGAATAGACAACTGTCTTTCTATTCCTTTTTCATCACATAATTTTCTGAACTCATCAGATAAATATTCTACACCTCGATCGGATCTCAATGTTTTTATTTTCTTGTCTAATTGATTTTCTACCAAGTTCATAAACCTTTTGAAACAACTTAATGCTTCAGATTTATGAGAAATCAAATATACATATCCGAATCGAGTATAATCATCTATAAAAGTGATGAAATAAACAACCCCATGCCTTCCTCTCACATTCATTGAACCACAAACGTCAGAATGGATTAAATGCAGAGGAAATTCAGCTCTTTTACCTTTTCCAAATGGTTTCCTTATCGTTTTCCCTACTAGGCAATGCTCATATATGGGCAAATCGACCTTTTCAATGTTGCCCAACAAGCCCTCTTTGGCCAGTCTATTCATACGATGTTGGCCAATATGGCCAAGTCTAGCATGCCACATAATCACATCATTATCATATGAAGTAGAAGACGTGAAACAAGGGAATAACAAATATTGACATCACCACAGTCAACATTTAGTACAATAAAACCATCCAGAAAGTGACCACAACCATAGTAGTTTGTATCCAAATACAAATCTACACCGCTATTACGGAAGTTCACACTAAAACCAAGCTTAACCAACACAAAAAACAGACACAAAATTTCGACGAATTTCCGGAGCATATAAAACATCATGTAGGAACAAGTTGCGTCCACCACGCATGTTCAATTGGCAGGTGTCAATCCCTTTAACTTCAGCTCTAGAGTTGTTTCCCACATAGATCCACTTAGTTCTAGTTGGTATTCGTCGGAATTCCACGAAGGATCCTCTATCCTTCGCTACATCGTCTGTTGCTCCTGAATCTACAGTCCACAAAGGATTGGATTTAGCTAATAATGCAGAACTTGACACATAAGCAAAGTTCTCAAATGTACAAAAGGTGTTTACCTTCTTTGGCTCACGACAGTCGCGAGCATAATAACCCTTCTTGTCACAATTGTAACACCTCACCCTTGACATTTTCTTCACTTGAGGACGTTTTCTTCTCTTATGTTGGTTAACTCTTGATCTCTTCCAATAAGGACTTGATCCTTTGCATTCCCACATATTGAACGAATCAATACGCTTGTGCTTAGAGCTCAAAGCCCTTTTGAGCTAGAACCAGCATTGTAAATATCTATTTTCAGGCTCACATGCCATTAAGCGGTCCTCTACCAGCTCAAGGTGGCGCACAAAGATCCTCGGGATCTTCCATAACATGGTCAAGAGCTTCTAGTGCTTTTTGCTTTTCTAGCACATATTGAATCTTCATATTCAATATTTCACAATTGTTGCCGTTCATATCAGCAATTACGTTCTTAGTTGCTGAAACCATCGATCTGAACACATCAGACATATATGCACGAATAATTAATGCCTATCATTTATGCATCCACTTTGCATAGACCCATCATATCAATGAACAATTTCAAGTAAGGTTTCAGAATCAAAATGTCACTATGTTTCCAATCATCCTCCAAAAATCCTAACTCAAAATTATCATTAATATAATTGTCTTATGCAAAATAAATTCTATGAAGTTACAAGAACTTCTATGAACTACCCACATCAGTCAACAATAACATAAAGCAAATAATATCTAACATCCAATAGAATAACAATGCTTTCACATAATACAACTATCCATTACACTAAGTAATATATACAAAGAAAAATATCAATATAGAAAGAGATATTCAATACTCAAAAACATCTTAAACTAATCTAAGAAATAAATAGGGAAAGTCCCTTCTAATCTATCAGTCAAAATATCTAAGAAATTTGAAGGCACATTTGCCAACCATGGAAAAACTGTTGGAGAGTTCTCATGTTGCCTCCAAGGCGCATTCACTCTGCGCCATGTGGTGCTCAATCTAAGAGTTGAAATTTTGGCCAACTCAATCCTATAATGCTCTCTTACAAAAGCTTCCACTAGCCTCCTATAACCCGGGACCACGTTGACCTCCCATAACTGATCTAACACTGGTTACCATTCAGGTGGAAGAGTGTTAATCAAAGCCGGCACCTTCTCAAAATCCGGCATAAGATAACCATTCCGATGATTTCTGTATCATCTTATTGACCCCGACCACGTGTGATACTAAGTCACCATCATGCCACCGACAATCAGCTAACTCTGTCATCAGCCTTTTAAGTCTTGCTTTTCCTTCGTCCGTTCTCGGGATTGCAGGTATCAGTGCATAACGCATCATAGTTTCTGCAACAAATGCAGAACTAAAAACGGATCACTTATAATCCACAATAAACAAAATGGAAAATACATAATTTTCCATGATTCATGCAACAAATGCAAAATAAAAAATGGATTACCTCTAACCCACACAGACATAATTGAAAAAGAAACAAATTCTTTTTCTTTTTTTTTTGTCAACGGTCAACGGTCGTTGGTCAACGGGTCAACGGTCAACGGGTCAATGGTCAGGTCGCCGGTGGTCGGACCGGTCGAACCGAACGGACCGGTCGGGCCAGGTCGGACGAACCAACGGCACATGCCGCACACGTGCGCGGGCTGACCTCACGCAGATGTCGCCACCGACACGTGCCGCGCACGTGCCAGGCGTCCACGGGTCGGGTCGGGTTGCCGGTCGGGTCGCCGGCGGTGACCGCCGGCCAACCGTCGTCGGCGCTCGACGTCATCGATGACGCCATCCCAGTGGTTACCGACTGTTGGGTGACGTCAGCACGCGTTGGTTTGCCGACCGGCGCGTGCCGGTTCGACGGCCGGCAGCGTCGCACACGTGCCGGTCCGTCACCGACGCGTGTGGCGCATGCACCCGAGCCGAGCCGCCGTCGAGCAAAAATATAAAAAATAAAGAGCCAAAAATAAATAAATAAATAAATAAAAAGTGAAAAGAAAAAAAAAAAGAAATAAGGAAAACGAAAAGAAAAGGAGAGAAAAAGAAAAAATGGCGCCCACTCCATGTTCAGCACAAAAAAGGAAAGCGAAACAGTGCTCGGGGAAGAGGCTAGGCAATTTTCAGCGTTTACGCCCTCTCGGCCCACTGATTCTCTCTCGAGCAGAATTTTTTCACAATATCCTCTCTGCAATTCTCTCCATTGAGGCTTTCGGCCGCTCCCTCTAGTGCGTGTGGGCGCGCTGATTTAGCCATCAGCGGTGTTCTGTTATAGCTAACAGAATCTGAAGATCGGCATTGAACAACTCTCGTACTAGAGTTGAACTGAATATTCTTCACGTCCGGTGATTCCTGAAGCGAGATCGAAGCTAGCAGCGTCATTGTCTTGAAAGGCAGACATCTTCGGAAGTTGATTCTTCGATGGTTTAATTGAGAGTAACCGCCGGCGAAGGAGCTCGAGGTCGATCCGAAGCCGACAGGGACGACGACAACGGCAGCGGATCCGGTTCTTTCTCGAAGATCAGACGCTCTCGTCGCGGAACGCGTCCTTCCGGAGCTCGAGGTGCAGGGTTTCGGATCCGCGCCAAGTTTGGAGGTCTTGGCTCAGGTCTAAGGGTAGAGCTCCGAGACCGATCGGCGACATCGGCAGTGACGGCAACAACGGTAGTGAGAGGACGCTTAACCGGTTCTCTCTCGGCTCTGTCACTCGCTCGTGCCTTGTTTCAGGCTCGTCAGACCGGGCTGCCGTTGTCTGGTTCGTGTGGGTCTCAGCCTTGTCTATATGCATGCTGTGATTGTGAGGTCTTGGATGTTGATTGTTTTTGAATCCATACTCCAAGCTCAGTCTCAGTGCTCCCCGTTTCTTGCGCCTATTCAATGTTCGATGTAATGCCTAAGCTAAACGCAGGTTCATAGTCTTTACTGTGCTCAAAGCTTGCTGTCCTTTTGTTTATACTGAGTATGAACTAGTTGTCCTATGTCGATCTGAAGCCAAGTAACTTGTTTCTAAATGCGAATCATGACCTTAAAATTGGAGATTTTTAGGCTAGCTAGGACTACATCTGAAACAATTTTATGACTGAGCATGTTGTTACTGCTGCTATCATGCACTAGAACTGCTCTTTAATTGTTCAAAATACACTGTTGCGATTGATATTTGGTCTGTGTTGCATACTTGGTGAAATTATGTCTAGGCAGTCCCTATTCCTAGGCAAAGACTATGTCCATCAGTTGAGACTTACTACAGAAGTATGCTTGTTGCAACTTGCTTTCATAGTGTTTAAGGAGGTACTGTCCCTGTTTGTCATACTGTGAATGTCTCCTTGATTGGCTTCTCTAACATTAAAAAGTGTCTTGTTATGCATAATTGTAGGAATGCTTCATAATCAGATCATAGTATCCGCTCATTCTCATAGCAAATACAAGTGTTATCTAGGAAATGAGATGTGAATGCCTGATGGTGCTTTTCCTTAAAGAGATGCAAGATACAATTTATTTGAATCTAATGAGGATTTGACTGCTGGTGGAGTGGAGTTTAGATTCATGGATCGATGCTTCATGATAGTGGAATATTGTGGGATTGAATAGTTGTTCTGCTCTGATATTCTGTTTCTTTTTACTGATCTGACCTTCTGTGCAAATGACTTGATATGAGCTGGTTGTTGTGGTTTTCTGTTTTCAAAGTCTGCATGAAAGTCGAAGATGGTTCGGATATCTTTCCAACGAGCTATAATACACCCTGATCTGATATCATTAGCCACATGAAATCTTCTTTAAAAGTTAGGAAATAATTCTGGAAAATTGTTGTGTTCTGCTCTGATGTGGAAATTCGAATGCCTATTTTGACTGATATGCTTTGGTCCTCAAAATGAGCTAGTAGATGATGTTATTAGAACTTAATATATTCTAGAGATTTGTAATAGACTTCTCAAGTTTTCCATAAACATATTGTATGTGCGATTTGGCCATCATTTGCTCTGCCTGATGCTTCTTGCAAAGAGCACTAATCTGCTGATGTGTTCTGCTTGTTATGATCTGATCTGACCACTTATACAAATGGCTTTGCTTGAGCTAGAAAAAGACCTAAATTGCAATTGTCACCTAATAGGAATTCGTAAAGGACACCTTGAGCTTTCTAACGGTGCCTAGTTTGTCCAATTTGCCCATCATTTGCCCCGCTTTTCTTTTTTTTAGATCAAGTTTTGAAGTCTGACAATTTAAATTGAGCCCTTTCACCCTATGCCTTTAGAAATCGATTTCGATTTACGAAAGTTGCTCTTTATAAAGTGCTTGAAACTCATGAAAAATGGATCTTAGTTGTGATGATTGTTTCTTTCAACTTGTATGAGGTTTAGATTAGGACATTGAAGATGGAGAAGGTGTGAAGATGGTGGAGGTCGATCCATTCCGACCATTTTCATGTAATACCCATTTTCCCGACATATGTCTCGGGTTCCATCGGGTTGTTTTTTCGGGTTTTCTCGCCCGATCCATGTCGGCTGATTATTTTCACGAAAAATCATTCAAAAACATCAAAGGGGTCGGGAAAATATGAACTAGGGCTCGATACCAATGTTGGGATTAACACTTTTCGAGGGGGGCGAGATTCCCAAAATCGGATTCGATACTAAATCGAACCCCTAAAACGAATGCGGAAGACAAGCCTGGGAAAATCACGTATCACCGATCCTAAAGCACACCACAGATTCGAGCGTACCTTGTTAGCCACAGATTAAACACCAATGCTAAAGATTGAGGAAGTGAAACCGATCATGTTCGATCCGATGACGTCAATTGGCTTTTAAGGGAAGACGGCGTCGCCTTTAGCTTTCTTTTGCTTTTGGAGGGAGAGAGGGAGAGGAACGCACGTTCGTTATGCCAAAAGGTGCGTTCTCCCTCTCTTTCCTCCCTTATATACGTTCCCTCAAAAATAGAAACGTACCCCTTCATCCATGGACCCTAATCCTGTGGGCTGGGCTTTTAGGCCCAACATGGGCGGACGGGCCTTAAGCCCATCACATAAAACCATCAATTTGTATAATAAACTTTTTCACATGTTGAAGGAAAGAGACAAATAATATGAATTTAATATATTCTTACCTAAACGGTTGTTGAATGTTTCAATCAAGGGGCCACCATGAAGCATCGGTGTGGCAGGCTCTGTTACACAAACGGCCAACCCCATGTCGTAACGCTTGTAATCGCATTGGCGAAAATAATTCCCTATATTCTATATTCAGATTTCTTAATATAATATCGAATACTTCTATGTTCATACATTCTCGAGAGGATAAAAACCGTAAAATCTTGAACGTAGAGGATGCAAAACGCAACTTAAGAAAATGTGCAGACGGCTTTCGTAATTTTCTTATTTTAACTTGTTTGGATTGACTTTACTTTTTATTTCTTATTTTTTCCTTAATTAAAATTTAGTCCCGCTCTTCAAATTTTTGCAAACCCTAGGCTTTTCAAACTTTTGCGACATATATCCACGTACAATTTTTCTTATTTTTCTGATGTTTAAATAGTATTTTGAATTTTGATGGGAAAACACAGAAAATACATTTTACTTAGGTAGAGTGATAATGACCGGAGGGCACCAAGCATGGTCGAAAAAGAAGGAAAAAGTAGCCGCAACGTGCGTACTGCTAAAGTCCTCATTATATAACTATAAATATTTTTCTATGTTTATATGTTCATCAATAAAGGATTTTCATCTTATTTGTTTGTTTATGTACTGTGTCGATGCGGTGGTTTTGAATTTATTTATTTTTTAGTAACGTCATGCATTTGTCAAAATCTTTCTATTACTTTTTAAGGAAAATACCACCAAAAACTCCAAATTTTGCCCAAAGTGACAAATTTACCTTAAACCTTTTTTTTGTGACATGAAAAGTCCCGAATTTTGCCAACTGTGACATATTTACCCCAAACTTTTTTTCATGATACAAAAAATTCTGAACTTTTATCCGTGTGACACATTTACCCTAAATTATAAGACATTTTTGTCTTTATTTTTTTAAAAAAAATTATTTTTATTTTTTTCTTCTTCTTTTCTCTTCCCTCCACCGACCATGGCAGAGCCAGCGGAGGGAAGCCGGCGTCCGGCGAGGGTCACCCTCACTGGTGTTGAGTGTCGCGATCAAAATTTCAGGTGAACCACCTTGGGTTTGGCTAATTGATTATTAAGCCTAAACTTAGCTCGAGCTCTCCCAAGCCCATACCAATTTGCGACTTAGGTTGAAGCTTTTAACATGCAAATGATTTTTCAGTTAGGAGTCGCTACTAATCTATTTTTGGTGGGTCAATTAGAAACCCAAGTAAAGTAACAAGAGATTTACTTTACTTCTACGAACCAGAGATTGTGAGTTTGGGGACTTGATTACATTAGATTTTTCTAACGTCTTTTCAATACATTTCTCTTTTTTATTTCGAAAAAAAATGTTTTGCATGCAACTTGAATTGATTTTAATTTATATTCCTAACATGTGAAGTGATCATGGGGTGCGCAAATCATCAATTTAACACCCAGATAAAGTAGTGAATAAATTGCATGAGAACTTACTTCATGGCATGGAAAGCATCTATAATGTTAGATTAGAATTCACTTATCCTCCAATGCAATTCAAGGAGGCACATAGGAAGGAGGTGGCCTCATACTTGCATCTTCCATATCCCCATTTTTCATTATAAAAGCGACACTCATTCCACAAATCATCTATCAATCTATATGACAATGTCAATACCATACACCTGCCACATACGATGTTCAAATGTTAGTCATCAAATTCTTTTTTTAATACAAAAAATGTAATTTGATCCAAATATGTTAAATTACACAAAAAAGAAGGAAAAAGGCATGGGAAATACCTAGATTATTTGCCTAGAATCTAATTGCAATCCATTCTCTTTTAAGAACTCAAAATGTGCATAGTGTCTAGAAAGAGCCCGGAAGTACTGATTAGACGTGCTGACTTTAGACACTGTGCAAAAATCAGCAGGAAGCAAGCTTCCGACTGGCGCTTCCAACAGTAGTCTAGTAATCCAGTGCTCAATCTGGATGCATTTCTTATTTTAATGTGCTAGTGCCTACACTCTTTATCCCCCCAATTGGAGAGAAAATTTCTTCCCTTACTCCTGAGAATACCTTCGAATTTTACGTCCTAGAGTTTGGACGAAACTGTTTTAGGACATACTTAGTTTCCTTACTGAGTTGACTTTAGGTGGACCCACCAAATTGCAGACCTCAGGGTTTTGTCTCGTTGTTGAAATTTCCTAAGCCGAGCCCGTAGACACGAAGCTATATCCATGCATTGAATGATTTGCTGATCCCTCCAACAAATTAGTCCCTCGAAAAACTATCCCTACAGTTTCATTGTGATTCAGCACTTTGACGGCTGACCGTTCGGCAACCTCGTCAAGACTGCTCGACAAATTTTCTCCCAAGAAATTATACATAACTGAAGGAAGATAGGGAAAATAATGGTGTATCCTTTACTGATATTTCTGCATATTAATGGCAAATATGTGTTCCTCGCAACTTTTCATGTATTATTAACGTGACAATATCAAATTATAAGGAAGGGAGATGAACTTGTAATAAGCTTGTGGCACATCGGTAAATGAGTCCACCCAATTAATGTCATATTGAGTTGTGGCGAATTTGATATCACCGAAGAAACACAAATCATCCGGGCATGACACACCATTGAAGGAAGTTATAATGAACATCCTTGTCGTCACGCTGTGAGGGACATCACTGGATGTTCCTCAGTTGTTACAATTCTTAGTGTGTGTGAAACTCAATGCAGCACTAGATCATGATAAACTGCCAGGGCATTATTTGGGTAACTTGGGGGTGACGTCAGACTGTAATTTTCTTTATACTAGAGGATCGCCGTGGTAACAAAATGGTAAAATTTAGAAAAATCCATGTCTTCACTCAAAAAGCATTGAACTGCCATGTAATACCGTCGTGGAGATTGATTTGTAGTAACTAATATATCCAATCGTTTGTTTAGGTTCTATCTTTAGATATGCGACAACGATTGATTTTTTGTATGCTCCGTTCACTCTAACTAGCGCCTTGTTGTGATTAGCTATAGGGAAGAACATATGTAAACTGGCCCCCGCGTTGACCATGTGGAGAAGATAGATTTTACATAATCAACAAACAAGCGATGGGTTGTTTTTGTCAAATTAATAGCATGAAAATATACCAAAAATGAAATATGTAGAAAAGATAGATTCTAGTTTAGTTCTATCTTGCATTTCCAACGTCCTTTTTGAATTAGGCCGCGCACTTATTTCGTTTTATTTGTCTATTGCATCTCAAACTAGCAATAAGAGAGCAATAAAGATTTAGAACAAGATGGACATGATAAAATACAAGTGACGAGTGTCTTTGTAAAGTCTCTGATTATGAACCTTCACATACACAAAATCACCCTTTTTGAACGCGAATGATTGGCCCGGGAAGACTGTCAATTCACCACTAAAATGGTCGTGGTAGTGCAAGTCCTTGTGACATTGATTTCTCTCAGCTGCCGGCAAAAAAACGTTGTGTAACATGTTACCGACCACTCAAATTTCTACATGCGGAAAACCGAACAATTATCATGTACTATGTATAGACGAGAGGATGGCCGGTCCCTCTATGTGGTTCCCAAAATCATATTTTGTTAACATTCACGATTTACCTAGTCGATGGTCCACACCCGAGAAAGATAAGAAGGAAGAGAAGAACTCGATTGTACTGCAGATTCTCTACTTGTCCCTCCTCACCTAACAGTGTATATGAATTGGGTTTACATATGTTCAAATATGTCTCGAGTTTAAGTCCAATGTAAAATTACAAATATTCCAAATTGGATATGTTGCGGATGTTCGAAATCGAGCAAAGAAGATCCGAATATCAACTTCCCAAATTTGAATCTGCGTTGGAGAGTCTGGCTACTAAAATAGGAAAATCCAACTTTGACTAGGACTTGGATTTTGTTTAAAATATACAAAGATATGTTTTGGATAGGAAACAAAATCCTATGAGAAGTTGGCAAAAGAATAAGGGTTTTACTTATATATAGACTTGAGGCCGTGGGTGATAGAGGTGGATCACAAATTGTCTTGAAGCGCCGCGTGAGTGCTTGGTGTTCTGCCGTTGATCGTGAAGAATTGGTCTTGAAGCGCAACCTCGTTGTCGAGTGCTTGGGAGGGATTTTCTTTGTCGTGAATTACATCCAAGAAGGTTTAGTGTTGAAGCCAATTAAATCTTATGATAAGATTTGCGTATAATTCCTTCGTGAGATTAAGAGATTATTTCTTGAGGAATTTTGGGACTAAACACTATGTGTGTTATTTGGTGTAATTGGGGCTTGGGAAATACCGAGAGAGTGTTTGAGTGACTTGAGTGTGTAATCTCCTTGTATCGCTTGATCTATAGTGAAATTTATTGCTGCTCTCCCCGTGGACGTAGGTCTTTACGACTGAACCACGTAAATCTGGTGTCCGATATTTTTTTTTGTCTATATTATTGTTCGATCGCTCGCCTTATCGCAACAAGTGGTATCAAAGCCAGGCTTGGCTAAGTTGAAGCAAATCGATGGCGACAGAAGAAGTAAAAGTGAGAATCGACAAATTTAATGGGAAGGATTTTAGTTTTTGGAAGATGCAGATTGAAGATTACCTTTACCAAATAAAACTGAACTTGCCCTTGTTTGGGGAGAAACCAGAGACGATGAAGCAAGCTGATTGGGATTTGTTGGATAGACGAGCTATGGGTGTTATTCGGTTGACGTTGGCTCGTAACGTCGTGTTTAACATCTTGAAAGAGAAGACTACTGCTGATTTGATGCAAGCCCTGTCGGATATGTACGAGAAGCCCTCTGCAATCAACAAGGTTTGTTTGATGCGACGTCTGTTTAATTTGAAGATGAGCGAAGATGCGTTAGTTGCTGATCATATTAATGAATTTAATGTGATTGTTAGTCAATTGAGTTTAGTTGAGATTGACTTTAAAGATGAGATATGTGCTTTGATTATGTTATCCTCATTACTTGATAGTTGGAATACTACTGTTACTGCTATTAGTAATTCCTCTGGGTCAACAAGTTTGACATTTGATGGGGTTCGAGATTTGATTTTATTCGTAGAAGAGAATCTGGCCAATCTATTTCTACTGCTTTAATTGTTGAAAATAGAGGAAGATCTGTAATACGTGTGGGTAAAAGTAGTACCAATATGAATAGACGTAGTCAATCTAGAACTGTTAATATTGTTTGTTGGAGCTGTGGTAAGAGGGAGCATCTTAGAAGGGATTGCCTTAAGATGAATAATGAGAAGGGTAAGGAAATTGTAATTGATTCTGCAAATAATGTTGCAGCTGTAGCAGATAATGCAGATTATGTCCTGTCTGTCACTAATGATTCATCGTTTGATGGATGGATTATAGATTCCGGTTGTTCTTTTCATGTCACAGCAAATAGAAACTGATTTATCACTTATCAGTGCACGGGTAGTGGTAAAGTTCAATTAGGGAACAACGCTGAGTGTGATGTTGTGGGTATTGGTAATGTTAAAATCAGAATGCATGATGGCATTGTGAGGATATTGATTGGAGTGAGGTATGTTCCAGAGTTGAAAAAGAACTTAATTTCCTTTGGTGCCCTAGATTCAGCTGGTTGCAGGTATTCTTCAGAAGGTGGAGTTCTGAAAGTTGTTCGAGGTGCTCTGGTGATAATGGAAGGAATCAAGCACGGAAGCCTGTATAAACTTCAAGGTGAGACAATGACAAGTTTCGCCCCGGAGACGTCGGATGCATCTGTTCGAGAGTCTATTGACTGCTCGAGGAAGACCTAGGTGTTTGTGCCAAGGCACAAGTTTGATGCTGGTGTCAGGATCTCGCAGTCAAGAGCTTTGATCGAGACGGAAACTGGTAAGTCGATCAAGCATGTGCAGACTGACAATAGCATGGAATTTTGCTCGGAGCTGACAAATAAATTCTGCATGAAATAGAGTATAGTGAAACACCGCACTAGTGCCAGTAAATCACAACAATTTGCAGAATTGATGAGCATAATATTACTAGAGATGGCCGGTAAAATAATCTCTAGTGCTGGTATTGCTAGGAGAATCCTAGCTAATGTGCTTAGTACGATAAGCTGCCTAGTGAATAGATCCCCATCAACTGCTATTGAATGATGGACTCTTGAAGAAGTGTGGTCAAATAACGTTGCTAGTTATTCTATCATTAGAATGTTACGTTGCCCGTATTATTTTCGAGTGAGTGATGGTAAGCTCGATGGGAGGGCAATGTGCATATTCCATGGCTATGCACAAGGTGAGCGAGGCGATCGGTTGTGGTGCCTAGATATAAATTCACCTGTTAACAACAGAGAAGTTACTTTTGACGAGTCTCAATACTTTTGGCTAGAAGTGATTATAGCAGTGTTTAAACGGATCTGAACGGTGTTCAACTTGAGGTGGAGTTGCAACCAGAAACTCCTGAGGTAGCAAGTACGAGTACTAGCAAAGTAATCGACAGAGATGATGCTCATAGCAAGGTGGAGCCTATAGAGCCAATGGTTACTGTAACTGCTGAAATTAACAATGTACGTATTCGATCTCCTGACAAATATGGATGCAACAATAGTTTTGCTTTATCTGCGGTTAAGGAGGTTATGTTGGAAAATCCTTGTGGAGCAGTTAAATGTGCATGTGGAGTTGGTATTCTGATGAGATCTTCGATTATAGCGAAGTTCAAGCGAGGCTTGGACTTGGACAATATCTGTGCTGGTTGAGCCCATCGGGGGCTAGGGCAAAGTAGCAACAGAGTTTGAATTTTTGCAAAGCGATTGCAACTTAGCTCAAATGTCGAGCTAAGGTGGAGATTGTTAAAATATGTCTCGAATTTAAACCCAATGCAAAATTACAAATATTCCGAATTGGATATGTTGCGGATGTTCGAAATCGAGCAAAGAAGATCCGAATATCAACTTCCCAAATTTGAATCTGCGTTGGAGAGTCTGGCTACTAAAATAGGAAAGTCCAACTTTGACTAGGACTTGGATTTTGTTTAAAATATACAAAGATATGTTTTGGATAGGAAACAAAATCCTATGAGAAGTTGGCAAAAGAATAAGGGTTTTACTTATATATAGACTTGAGGCCGTGGATGATAGAGGTGGATCACAAATTGTCTTGAAGCGCCGCGTGAGTGCTTGGTGTTCCGCCGTTGATCGTGAAGAATTGGTCTTGAAGCGCAGCCTCGTTATCGAGTGCTTGGGAGGGATTTTCTTTGTCGTGAATTACATCCAAAAAGGTTTAGTGTTGAAGCCAATTAAATCTTATGATAAGATTTGCGTGTACTTCCTTTGTGAGATTTAGAGATTATTTCTTGAGGAATTTCGGGGCTAAACACTGTGTGTGTTATTTGGTGTAATTAGGGGATTAGAAAACACCGAGAGAGTGTTTGAGTGACTTGAGTGTGTAATTTCTTTGTATCGCTTGATCTATAGTGAAATTCATTGCTGCTCTCCCTGTGGACATAGGTCTTTACGACTGAACCACGTAAATCTGGTGTCCGATATATTTTTTTTTTGTATATTATTGTTCGATCGCTCGCCTTATCGCAACAACATATTCTAAAGGCATTTAAGATTATTTTTTTCCCCTGTAGTTCTGCGCACAATGGCCCGATCGATTCTCTTTCTCTCATTTCTTATCTCGAGGAAGACAACCTCGGCAGCGGGGGTCCAGAGTAGATGATGCCTCGCCGACGAAATTTCCGTTTTACTTATTTATCCAGGAAATAAGGCGCACCCCCATGTGATTGCGACTTGCGAGTGCAGGATTGTCGTTGCCTTACTTCACGAGAAATAATAAGGGATGGTCACATGGATGGACTCTCTCTCTCTTCTCTTCATCTGCATGTTTCGACTATCGTCGGAGTGGTGGACATTATTAGCACCTTTCCTTAAAAAATGTAGAACCGCGACGAGGCATTGGACAATGATTTGACCATTTTCCATGACCAATTCAACACCCTTTTAGTTCTTCTTCTTTTCCCTTTCTCTTTCCACTTGCCGTTCTTGAGCCGGTATTGGCTCTCCTTTCCAGAGCACAAGCAATAGACGGCACATCCGACGAGTGAGCAGACAGTCAACTCGTGAACGCCGCCTCCGGTTAGACAACAACCGTGGAACCTCGGATGAACATTTTCAATTGTTTCACGTGATTAAACTGAAACACGTGACGGTAGGTTGGCATTTCTTGGAGGTGGAATCATTCCACGAATTAAGTAATGACTCAAAATGAACACGGTTTGATTATGCGGGCTCACATGAAGTCCACCTTCTTCATTAGTCAGAATGTTGTTGGAATATTTCTATTGGCAAATACATTTAATGCGGTCTACTTTGTCGTGTTGTCATGCTTTTAAAATGCTTATATCAAAAGGGTGATATCAAGTTTTTTAATAATAATAATTAGTCTAAGCTAGATCTTCCATAAGTCATAAATGAGATTCGCGTTCTCTTGTCTCTCTCGATCGAAGAGGCACTGCTGAGGGTCCCGTGTGTTAAGAATATAAGAACTCAGAAAGAATACTCTGTTCAGAAAGAATACTCTGTTGTGGCTTTAACGAAAGAAGAAAATGAAAGGGAGAATGAAAGGGTTGCTGCTAGGAAAAAGATCAGAGGAAGTGAAGCACGCTAGCAGTGACATTGCCAGCCACGTGTCGGCATAATGACTCAAAACCAGTTGACTGGGAAAGCCATGAAGTGGTAGGTGATGAAGATTTCAAACTACACGTGCTCAACTCAGAGAGAAGATCGTTTGATAAAAAAACTGTTATTCAGTTTAGCTTGTGTAACAGATTTAAACAACAGTTTCTTCTTTCTGTTTTTTAATCTGCTTTTGCATTCTTTAGTTCTTTTTAAGCTCTTCTTCATGAAATACATATAGAAAAACAGAGCAAGCCATCGATGCATGCTCTGAGATGAATAGTTTGTACTGTGAATACACAGAAAGAGAAGAAAATCCAAAAGTTTCATTTTCCATTCATTCTGATCATCTTCACACCGTGAAACAAGGTGACCGGTGCCTAGGCTAGCTAATTATTATAATCATGATACCCCAGCAATTTAATGGCCTTTCAAAAGTTCATGAAAAAAAAAAAAAGATTAGAAAGGCACTGAAGACCAGGTAAGCTATATGAATTTGAATGGTTGGTGCCCTTTTAGTGCGCGGTTCAGTCTAGGGCATCTTAAGTACGTCATCAAAGGCTTGTCTTGGACAACCATCGTTGGGAGATTAGAATTTACTCCTCTGTGTGTTTGTGTTGTGATTGTAATTTTCTTTTCGCCTATAGTAGATTCAATTTAGCATATTTATTACACTCATGAAACAATTAATTGATCACCTTGTAATGATGTTTTACATTAGGATGATTCTCCCATTCAACGGTCGCACTACGTATGTGCGATCAATCAAAGTGCGTGTGTACATCCTATTCAATACAAAAATTGATTTAATAGTTACTACGACATTCATGTGATCAATTTACAAGAAAATATTGACTGGTTACACCATGATAAATTTGTATTCACGCCTAAAATACTTTTAGGGAAAATACCAAAATCATGACTAAGATTTTATCATGATACAAAAAATATTCCTCTATTTTAAAGCTACATTAATTTCGCAGAAAATGTGCCGTTTCTTAGTAAGCCATTTTCCAAATAAATAATCATATTTTTCAATATTCGGCTAAAACTTGAAAATAAACTAGAAATATTTTCCGCCATTCAATATGGAAAATCCGATTTGTTATTCCTCCATGCATTCCTTTTATTATCTTTTTCAAAAATTGAATGTTTAATTTTCTTTGTACTTCTTTCTTTTTTTTTTTATTTTATTTTTTCTTTTCCACCTTCTTCTTCTTCAGCCGGTTGTCAACCACAGCAATTGGCTAAAGGCGAGCTCAAGCTCACTAGCCTTGAAAAGGCTCGCCAATCTAGCAAGGCCGGCAAGCTTGAGTCTCACCAAATTGATGAGGCTCGAGCCTCACTTAAGGCCAGCGAGCTCGTCCCTCGCTTGTGGTCGGTTGTCGATCGTGGCTGTCAATTGATTGAGAATAAAGAAAAAAAGAAAGAAAAAGAAAAAAATTAAATTTCGATTTTTTAAAAAAGTTAAAATTTCGATTTTTTATAAAAACAAAAAAATTAGAAATTAGATTTAAAAAAAAAATAGTTGAAACTTTGATTTTAAAATAAGAAAGAAGAGGAGACTAACAAAGGTGTGAAATAAAAGAGTGAATGAGGAAAATATTTACCCTTATTTAAAAGGTGAAAAATATCTTCTCCTATTTTAGAAGTTTTTTTCTCTTGATAAAAATATTTCTCTAATCAATTCATTTTTCATGAAAGAGCTTTATATTTACAATACACCTCACCAAACATAGAAATATGTACCACAAAAATGAAAGGGTCGTCACCTATGCTCAGCCGCCAAAGATCGCCTCCGAGCACCGTGACCAACCGAAAGCTCGGCCTACCGCAATTATCGCCACACGGAGGAACACGACCACCGTCGCGAATGGCCATGAAAATCCCCCCAAGAGAGTTCGTCCCCTTTCTATGACTCCCCTACCCAACATCTCTCTCTCTCTCTAACAGCAGCACTCCGCCGCCTAAACGGCCTCGCTCCGACTCTGGTTGAGCCGTATGCACCATGGGCGACCTCGTTGAGGCCGTCGTAGGCCGCTTCAAACTTGATCTAGGGTCACGGCGACCACGGTGGTCCTCACAGAGGCTGTCAAGGTCGCAACGGCCGCTGTCACAGAGAGCAAGAGAGACAGAGAGAGTTTGTTGTTGGAAGCAGGGAGGACGGAGAGAGAGTGAGTTTAAAGGGAGAGAGAGGACAGTGTTGCCGGAGCATTCAGACGCGGCGAGAGTGGCGTCGACGGAGCGATGGGAGGCGATGGGGAACGGACCGACGGCAAGGATGGACTTAGACGGGTGGATGAATAGGGTTTTTTTTTTTTTGTGAGAGTATGTTGGTCCTTTTAGTGGGACTGACATATGAAATTCACAATTTTCAAAATAGAGGTTTGTATTTGGAATTAAGGTGAAATTTACAATTTTATGTTGCTCTATCCGAAATTTGCCAGCTTATTTACACCGGTGCTCTATGTGACCGTCTTTAACTTCGAATATTTAGAATCACAGTTGTACTCTCGATCGAAGAGGCACTGCTGAGGGTCCCATGTGTTAAGAATATAAGAACTCAGAAAGAATACTGCTCGTTCGAAGAATACTCTATTGTGGCTTCAACGAAAGAAGAAAATGAAAGGGAGAATGAAAGGGTTGCTGCTAGGAAAAAGATCAGAGGAAGTGAAGCACGCTAGTCAGTGACATTGCCAGCCACATGTCGGCATAATGACTCAAAACCAGTTGACTGACAGCTTTGTTAATAAGGGAATTAGTGAATGCCCTCCACATGGACAAGATCTAGAAAGTCTCAAACCAGACCTAAAAGTATTTATCTAGAGCCGTCTATAGAAGAAAGTCTTGTTCATTAAGTTTTCAAAGCTAGGCCCGCATGATTGAGACTAAAGGTAGCTACCTAACTTTAGTATTATTATTTTTTTTTTTTTTTGGTCTATAGTAGATTCAATTTGTTGGAGAAATCCTCTTGAAGTGTTTTGAAGTTGACAAAACGTTTCCATCAGTCTAGTCTGAAGGCTTGCGACTCGCTATTTAAAGTCCGAAGACCTCCGGACAGCCGACTCAAGACTCAAAGTCTATCCTCATTGACAGTTTCTAATCCGTTGAAGAAAGGCTATCCAGAACTGGATGTTTTATTAAGGATGTGACCTTATCGATTGGAGAAGATCTCTTGGCTGGATATGACATGACGGAATCCTTTATTTGATCATAATTGATTCAAAGATTAAGGATCCGATGATTGGCAAAGTATACTTGGAAGGTTCTACTTATGGAAACCGAGATCCCGATTGTATGGGCGAACACGAGATTGATGGGCTATCGACATGTTCCTTTAATAGCTCGAATAATCTTCCTAATTGATTCCGTCCAACGGGTAGATTGGAGAAATTCCTTTGGTAAGTGCCAACGGGTATGATGGCATGAAGGAGTATATAAGGAAGATGTTCCAGTTGTTCGAGAGTGTGCACAATAGAAGAATTCCAAAGTCTAAAGCTCCTTGTTCTTAGTCAATTCATTTGTTGAGCGAAATCTTGTAAACAAAATAGAGTCTATATTTGTGAGAAACCTTGAGGAAGTGTGGTAGAACATCTACACTGTGGAATCAAGGAAAAGGTGCTGTAACTTCTCTTTTGTTCATAGTGAAATCCAGCCGGTGGGGGTCGGTGCGGAAGAGTGGACGTAGGCTTGGAATAAGCCGAACCACTATAAACCTTGTGTTCAATTTTCTCTTCCTTACTCTTTACTTTACTTTGATCGTATTTTATTAATCAAAAGAGAACTTCCTTTCTATCGTTTGCCTAAAATCGCTTCCGTATTTCGAGAAATTATTTGTGCACCTATTCACCCCCCCTAGGTGCTTATACTAGCTATCTCAATTGGTATCAGAGCCTGTGTACTCACTTTGTTTGAAGTGTTTTACTTGAGTTAAAGATCCATGGCTAGTATGTTGGCTCCGTGGCTGGTAGAAGGGCAAAGTAATACCAGACCGCCTTACTTTGATGGAAAGGATTACAACATATGGAAAAACAAGATGAAGGCGTTCCTAAGATCAAAGGATCCTCTGTAATTGGACGTTGTAGAAAAAGGAATCATTCCTAAAGCTGCATCTGTCTTAGAAAGAGGAAAAGATACTGTTGAGTCTAGCGAAATGACTCAGGAAGAGATAATCAAGAGACAAGCTCTTGATGCAAAAGCAATTTATTCTTTATATTGTGCTTTATCTCCTGCTGAATATAACAAAATATCTTCTTGTGTTACAGCAAAAGAAGTCTGGGATAGATTACATATTACCTATGAAGGAACCGATCGAGTGAAAGAGACTAGAATCAACATTCTCCTCAGTCAATATGAATCCTTCAAAATGAAATCAGGAGAATTTATAACTGATATGTTTAGTCGTTTTACAGAAATCGTGAATGGTCTTGAAAATCAAGGTCAACCAATTTCTGATCCCATGAAAGTAAACAAACTACTGTGTGGACTCTCCAAGGATTGGAATCACATAAAGACATGAATTAGAGAGACCCAAAGAATCATGCCACTATCTGTTGATGAGTTGGTCGGGACTCTTCAGTCTTATGAAGTGGAACGAATCAATGAAGACGAAGACCCTAAAGGTAAGAAATCCATTGCATTAAAATCTAATGATGATTCGATGTTACGTTCGAAGACGATATGGATGATGAGGAGCTTGCTCTCATGATAAGAAGATTCAGAAAGCTAAACAGAAAAGGAAGAAGATTCAATCCAAATAAACAAAGTTTTCAAAAGCAACAGACTAAGTTTGTTGAGGATGATGAATCAAACAAAGATGTAGTCTGCTTTGAATGTAAGAAAAAGGGACACATCAGACCCAACTGTCCTCTTCTGAGGAAGAAGAAAGGAAAAACTGAAAAGTATCGAAAGGCTCTTAAAGCATAAACTTGGAGTGATACAGAGTATGAAGAAAGTGATGATGATTATGCCAATATATGTCTAATGGCACAATCGGATTCAGATTCAAACTCCAAGACAGATTCAGATTCAGAAAGCGAAATTGAGGTAAGTAACTTCAAAATCCCTATTAAAGTTTCAAAATACATTGATGAATTGTGTTTTAGTCTTAAGACTTCTCTTAAAAGAATTTCCGAACTCAAGAAGGAAAATTCTATTCTAAAACAACAGAAAATATTTTGAATGGAAAAGTGAAATGTTTAGACAAGAATGTTTCTTCTCTTAAAGAAAGTAAAGATAATCTTTTAAAATAAAATGCATTCTTGAAAAGTGATATCTCAAATATTTCCAAAAAATTTTCTATAGGATCTGAGAAACTGGAAAAAATTCTCTCTCGTTCAAAGACCTTATTTCAATAAATCTAGTTTGGGAATGACTGTTGAAACCATTCCTTTAATTGATTTTCTTAAAGTGAAGGAAAGAATCAAACAAAGACCCACAAGAGATGCTTACAAAAATCATTTTAAAAGGATCTTTGTAAAACCAGTAGGTCGTAATGCTCTCGGATGCTCAAAGTGCAATAGTGCGGATCATTTTGAAAAAGAATGTCCTATGATTTGAAAACCTAAAAAGGTATGGGCAAAAACCGCATATCATACTAACACCAATGGACCTAAGAAAATATAGGTACCAAAGAAGGTTTGAGTTTCTTTTTTAAATGCAGGTCACTATCAAGAAAAAAGGTAAAATGGTATCTGGATAGTGGATGCTCAAGACACATGACAGGAGACTCAAATTACTTCATAAAACTTGTTCGAGTAAATGGTGGAAAAGTCTCTTTTGGAGGAAACAAAGCAAAGGAAAAATTGTGGGATTTGGAACTGAAGATTGGAAACCTCACAATCAGCAATGTTTCCTTAGTGGAAGGACTTAATTACAATTTGCTCGGTATTAGTCAACTATGTGATACTGGTTTCAAAATCAACTTTCAAGAGGGAATATGTTCAGAATTAGTAAAGATTCTACTCGAGTCATTCATGGGTCGAAGACATGGAAATATCTACCTCTTGGATGTGAAACCGATGAATCGCAATGTCTAATCTCAATCCAAGACGAAGCAAACTTATGGCACAGAAAGCTTGGGCATATCAATATGAAGCAGATAGCCAAAATTTCAGCAAAGAAGCTTGTTCGTGGTCTACCCATTTTATCATACCAAAAGTCTGATCTATGTACACCATGTATATTGGGAAAACAGGTAAGAAATTCCTTTAAATCAATAAATCAAGTTTCCACTAACCGTGTACTGCAGCTTCTGCATATGGATCTTTTTGGACCAACCAAAACACAAAGCATTGGAGGTAAGAAATACTACCTAATAATTGTTGATGACTACTCACGATTTACTTGGGTATATTTCTTGGCAAGTAAGTCTGAAACTTTCTCTTACTTTAAAAAATTTGCTAAAAAGGTTCAAAATGAAAAGGGCTATGTTATTTCAAGTATAAGAACAAACCATGGAGGTGAATTTGAAAATCAAGATTTTACAAAATTTTGTAATGAATCTGGCTTTCAGCACTTGTTCTCCTCTCCATATACTCCAGAGCAAAACGGAGTTGTGGAAAGGAAGAATAGATCTCTTCAAGAAATGGCTAGAACTCTTTTAATAGAAAGCAATATCTCTTCACTTTTTTAGGCTGAAGCAACTTCTATAGCATGTTATATTATTAATAGAGTTTTTCTAAGACCTATTCTGGAAAAAACCCCCTATGAACTATTCAAAGAAAAGAAGCCTATTGTTTCATATTTTCATGTATTCGGATGCAAATGTTTTATACTGAAAAATGCAAATGATCGAGTTGGTAAGTTTGAAGAAAAGTCATATGAAGGCATCTTCCTTGGATATTCAACCACAAGCAAAGCGTACAGAGTCTACAAGAAGAAGACTCAAATAGTGGAAGAATCAATGAATGTTAAATTCCAAGATTCTATGCAAAATGAATCCATTCGGACTCATCTTGAAGAATCAACTCTCCAGACTCTACAAAGTCTAAATCTCGAAATAGCTCGGACTTTGAAGGACCAAAGAACAAATGACTGTTGAAGATTCAAGTGAAGGAAGTGACCATCAATCGACAAATTAACCAGCAACCGGAAACATAAGTCCAAATCATCCCAAAGATCTTATTATTGGCGACATCAATGAAGGAATTCGCACAAGATCCAAAAGGCGCAAAGAGTCTAATGCTGTGGCTCTTATTTCTAAAATAGAACCCAAAAGCATATAAGAAGCTTTATCTTATGAAAGCTGGATTGAAGCTATGCAAGAAGAGCTCGAGCAATTCAAGTATTAATGATGTCCGGGAATTGACTCCTAAACCGAAAGGTAAGTCTCATTATTGGAGCTAAATGAGTTTTCAGGAACAAGATGGACGAGAAAGGAAAAGTCATAAGAAATAAGGCAAGACTCGTGGCCAAGGGATACACACAAGAAGAAGGGATAGACTATGACGAGACTTACGCACCAGTAGCAAGGTTAGAAGCAATTCGATTATTACTTGCTTTTGCTTGTTATAAGAATTTCAGGTTATTCCAAATGGATGTCAAAAGTGCCTTCCTAAATGGATTCATCCATGAGGAAGTCTATGTGGAACAACCACCTGGGTTTGAAGACCCAAGGAAACCCGGACTCGAGTATTCGAGACTCAAAAAAGCCTTATATGGCTTAAAACAAGCACCTCGAGCTTGGTACGACAAACCGAGTAAGTTTTTAATTGAAAATGGTTTTGTTAAAGGTAAAGTAGACACTACTCTTTTATTAAAAGAGAAAGCAAGAGTTTTTGCTTGTTCAAATATATGTCGATGATATTATTTTTGGATCCTCTAATAAAAGTTTGTGCAAGAAATTCTCTAAGACTATGCAGGATGAATTTGAAATGAGCATGATGGGTGAGTTAACCTTCTTTCTTGGACTTCAAGTGAAACGACTAAAGGAATGAACTTTTATTCATCAAGAAAAATATGCTAATGATCTTGTTAAAAAGTTTGGACTGGACAATTGCAAAAAGGCTGATATACCAATGTCAAGTTCCTTGAAGATAGACAAAGATGAAGGAGGAAAGAAAGTCGACCAAAAGTTATACAGGAGTATCATCGGTTCACTTCTTTATCTTACTGCTTCTAGACCTGACATTTTGTTTAGTGTTTGCATTTGTGCCAGATTTCAAGCGGACCCTAAAGAATCTCATTTAAATGCTGCAAAGCATATTATCAAATATATTGCATCAACTTCAAGCTTTGGTCTCTGGTATCCTAAAAGGGGAGACTTTACTCTTCTTGGATACTTAGACGCAGACTTAGCCGGATGCAGAGTTAATAGAAAGAGCACCTCAGGTACTTGTCAACTACTTGGAGGCAGGACAGTGTCTTGGTTTTCAAGGAAGCAAAGTACAGTAGCTCTCTCTACAGCAGAAGCAAAGTATGTAGCTCTCGGAAGTTGTTGTTCACAAATTCTATGGATAAAACAACAGCTAAGAGACTTTGGAATTAAAGATTCATGCACGGGGATTAAATGTGACAACACCAGCGCAATCAATCTCACCAAAAATCCAATTCTTCACTCAAGAGCAAAGCATATAGAGATTCGACATCACTTCATTAGAGATCATGTTCAAAATGGAAAAATTACGATTCAGTTTGTTGACTCAAAGAACCAACTTGCGGATATATTTACAAAGCCTTTGGAGAAAAATAAATTTGAAATTATCCGTTCCAGACTCAACATTTTGAGGTTTGAAGAAGTTAAAGTCTAGAGACTCTCAGACTCAGAAAAATAAGACTTTGACTGCAAGACTTTGACTGTAAATTATTCTCTCTCTAATCTCATCTTGAAAATGTACGATTATTGTTATCTCAACCACTATCTTAAATTGACGTGATTATTGCAACGTTTCCTTTTGAAAAAGGAGTTATTTTGAAATGACCATTTTTTGAAAAATGCAGTTATTTTTTTTAAGGCATCTTTTCACTTTCCATTACGACGTTTGGTATCCCCTCCTTTCGACTGTCTTATATACAGTCGGTTTCTTTTCGCTTAACTCCAAAACCCTAAAAAGCACCAATCTTCCATTCCTGTTTTCCTCTTTTGTTTAATCTTCGAAAAAGTTGTCATCTTTCTTGGGAAAGTCAAGCAAGGAATCTTTCAAAGACTAAGAAAGATGTCGTCTTCAAGAAAGTCTTTGAGGATTGCAAGCAGGGGACCACGGCGAATGAGTGAGGGGCCTACGCACCTCGATCTCACTGAAGAAGAAGTGTCTCCAAATCAGCGGCAGAGCCCACAACATTCTCAGCAGCGTCATTCTCCTCCATCTAGTCCTCAAGGTGTTGATCATCAACAAAAGGAAGAAATCGTTGAAGATGCAGATCCTGTAAGAGTTCAAAGGCCCTCTTTTATTTATAAGATGTATCATGCTTTAAAAGGGACTGGTACTCCATTGAACTATGTCAATGATTTTCTTAAGGACAAAGGATATGGAAATGAATATATCTTTTTGCGAAAAATGGAAAGTTTGGGAATTGCTCGTAAAGGGGTGGCAGAAGAAACCCTTGCGAATATCCCAAGTGATCCTCATGATTGGGGATTTAATCCGATAGATGGGAATGATGATGACAAATTGTACAGCCAATTTCAACCGAGAATGGGTGTTGCGGTGGAAAATCGTGGAAAAATGGGAGAGTTGTTTAGATCGAAGGAACAGAAGGATCTATACTCAAAATTGCTGAAGCGTGGGGTGATAAACCCTAGGAGTGTGGATTTTGATTTTCTGGATGCTGTGAATGTGAACTTGAGGGAAAAGTTCGGTTATCTTCAACTTGAAAAATTCTGCTCTGACACCACAGAGGCCTATCCTCAACTAACTGCATATTTCTATTCAAATCTTAGTTTCTTGGATGCGAATAGATTCTCTTTCAGAGTCAAAGATCAAGACTTTGTAGTGGTTATGGATATGCTAGCAGATGTGTTAGGAGTTGAGAGAGGAAGATATCAATGGATCAAAGTTTCTATTGCTCGTGCTACATTGGAACTTGTTAAGGACAGGAGAACAGAGGAAAAGATTTCCTACTTAAGGATTAGTGCGTTCAACATTTTGCTTCACAAGATTGTGATCAATTGCCTCAGACCGAAATCAACTTCCAAGACTGATGTTTCAAGTTCAGAGGCAAAACTGATGTATGCCATCATCACTGGGAAAAGGTTTTCTCTTCCTCACACTGTTATGTTCCACATGTATAGAGCAAAGATGATGAAGGACGATGTCAACTTCCTTATCCGGTCTTGTGACGAAGTTATTCAGACATCTGAACATTCAGCCTCCACAAATTTTTTGTGCTCGATCATGCGATCATATGGTGGTAGGACTGAAAATGGTGACTAAAATGCGTCTGAAGGAACTAAGCAAGGCGTTGGAAAAATTCAAGGAGAAGACTCCGGTCAAAACTCATCAAATCTCTTCTGCAGCAAAAAGAAAATGGAAGGAGCCCATGGATGCTCCATCCAAGAAAAGAAGAGCTCTCATCATTGAGGATGAAGATGATGAGGAAAACATCACTATTTCTGTAATGGCATTGAAGAATTGAGTCGTTGTTCCGGAGAAAGACTCAGAACAGCGGACCAAAGAAAGAGAAGAGAAAGAAGCCGAGGAAAAAGAAACGGAGGAAAGAGAAGAAGAAGAAGAAAGAGATGCTGAGAAAGAGAGAGTTGAAAAAGAAGAAGAGGAGAAAAGAGATCAAGAAGAAGGAGAACATGAGGAGAACTCTTCTCCACCTGAAGGCATGGAAACAGGGGGAGATCAAGAGAAAAGAGGAATGTCCTCATATCCTGCAACCAGTGAGGGAGTCAGTTGCTCTCCAGCAGATCCAAAGGACATCTATGCCTCTCAATTTCCTGAGGAAGGTCATGATGTTTCATCGCCAAATCTGTGTGATTATGCTGATCTGCCATCGTCTGCATTTACTCCTTCAGATCTTGCCGACGCCTGTACGCAGACTGATAATTCAGCAGATTTTCGCAGAGTTATGGATATTCTCTTGGAGATGCAAGGTCAGATATATGCATTAGGATGCGAAGTTCAGAACTTGCAGAATGCAGGTCAAGCTTCTTCAGGTTCATTGAATGATCAGATCCAAGCCCTTTCTCTTCAGATTCAGGCTAATGCTAAGGGTGAGGATGTTGCACAACTAAAGGAAGACTTGAAAAGGCTGGAAGGCATCGTTCAGTCAATGGGAGATTTCCAGCTTGTTCATGTTCCCAAGCATTCTTGACTCCACTCCATTTTCATCTCAATCTTTTTTATGCTGACAAAAAGGGGGAGAGATGCGAGATTTGAAAACTTTGAACTTAAATTTGTCGAGCTTTTGGCTTGTTTGGTTTGTTTTGATGTTTGACTTGACTTGACTTGTGTGTCTGGATGTGGACTGAATTTGGGATTTGGATTTGACTACTTATATTATTAACTACTATTGATATCTTATGGATGGCTTTATTGCATACTAGACTAACCTATTTTCTGTGGTTGCAGATTCTAGTGTTATTCATTTAGCCATTTATCTCTATAAGATATGCATATGTGTTTGAGAAATGTTTTGCAGGTCAAAGTTGTCCAAATCTACAGGAAAGTTTTGTCACCATCAAAAAGGGGGAGATTGTTGGAGAAATCCTCTTGAAGTGTTTTGAAGTTGACAAAACGTTTCCATCAGTCTAGTCTAAAGGCTTGCAGACTCTGCTATTTAAAGTCTGAAGACCTCCGAACAGCCAGACTCAAGACTCAAAGTCTATCCTCATTGACAGTTTCTAATCCGTTGAAGAAATGCTATCCAGAACTTGATGTTTTATTAAGGATGTGACCTTATCGATTGGAGAAGATCTCTTGGCTGGATATGACATGACGGAATCCTTTATTTGATCATAATTGATTCGAAGATTAAGGATCCGATGATTGGCAAAGTATACTTGGAATGTTCTACTTATGAAAACCGAAATCCTGATTGTATGGGCGAACAGGATTGATGGGCTATCGACATGTTCCTTTAATAGCTCGAATGATCTTCCTAATTGATTCCGTCCAATGGGTAGATTGGAGGAATTCCTTTGGTAAGTGCCAACGGGTATGATGGCATGAAGGAGTATATAAGGAAGATGTTCCAGTTGTTCGAGAGTGTGCACAATAGAAGAATTCCAAAGTCTAAAGCTCCTTGTTCTTAGTCAATTCATTTGTTGAGCGAAATCTTGTAAACAAAATAGAGTCTATATTTGTGAGAAACCTTGAGGAAGTGTGGTAGAACATCTACACTGTGGAATCAAGGAAAAGCTGTGCTGTAACTTCTCTTTTGTTCATAGTGAAATCCAGCCGGTGGGCTGTCAGTGCGGAAGAGTAGACGTAGGCTTGGAATAAGCCGAACCACTATAAACCTTGTGTTCAATTTTCTCTTCCTTACTCTTTACTTTACTTTGATCGTATTTTATTAATCAAAAGAGAACTTCCTTTCTATCGTTTGCCTAGAATCGCTTCCGTATCTCGAGAAATTATTTGTGCACCTATTCACCCCCCCCCCCTCTAGGTGCTTATACTAGCTATCTCACAATTTACTATTTTTTGCATTTTTGGTTCCTTTTAAGTGTCCTTCTCTTCATTTCAAAGCTAACCATGTGACTTCACCTTTCTTTGATTCTATTAAAATCGATGCTTATGCGTTTTAAAAGTCTATCTTGATTATGAACGATGACTACATGACTGAAAAGGGGAGGAATATCCGTCCTACAACAAATTAGGCTAAATTCGGGAATCGAAAGTGGGGGTTGTGGATATATTCTACTATTACAAACCTTAAGATCTTACATTGAGATTATCGACAATCAGATGAGAGAGGCCTTGTGTTCTCTGAAGCTCCCCATTAAGTGTCAGCTTACATGTTGTTGCAGGAGTCTTAGACCAGAAGCTATTCCCCATCTTCGGATTCAGCTCAAAGCCAAGGGCTCTAAAGGAGCTTATGAGCCAGCATTGGTCGTATACTCGCGCATTGCTAAAAGAAGTATCCTTTTTTCGCATATTACTTCGGCGAAAATGTGTTATGAAATTATATTGCAAAAAAAAAAAAAAAAAAAAATTACTTTTTGACATGTATCTTTTAGATATCTCTGTTGTATTTATTGTTTAAGATATGTAGTCTTTTGAAATGAATAAGATATATAGTCATCCGGCCCCATCAAATATCGGTAATCATTGTCATAAAGCTAGTGATGGGCTATAAAATTCTCAATGTGAGGAAGATCCAAACAACAACATTATCCAGCTCTTGTAGTCATAACCATCAAACCAATTGTCAAGAAAAGTCCTCTCGTGGAAAGTCTTTTTGTTAGAAGGCATAGTAGAAATACCTTAATATGGTAAGACCATTAAGAGGGAGCTCAAGTACAAGTAACCATCTAACCAACTTTGTTAATAAGTTAAATTACTAAAATATCACTATGCCTCTATGAACGGTTGATATGTGGAAGTAAATTGGTAAAACAAATGACTGTTTACTCAATCTGTGTCCAGGTGATGGCTCTGGTTTATATCCCCTTCACATTTTCTCAATATGCTGGCTTGATCACCTAATTTTGAATGCAAAGATATTGCAAATGAATGCACTTAACCACGAGCTTATTAGCACATTTAATAATTTCACTGTTGTAATGACTACGCAGACTGATCTACTCAATGACTCTCATGGATACAAAAAGGAATCGTGTTGGCATTGATTTACTGCATTTTAACGACTAACTTGATGACTTTCCATTACCACGTAAAAAATTTACTGCAATCTGCTGTCAAGTTTGGTTTACGTCACCAAAGAAACTCGCGGTTTCTTTCAGGGCAATCTTCGACGCATCCGTGCAAGGAGGCATGTAGGAAGGGGGCGGTCGCATACTGGTCTCCTCAGTACCACCATTTAGTACTATGAAAGCAGTGTCCATACCCCAACTCATATGTCGATCTATATGGCAATGCCAAAACCATACGCCTGTGATCAATTAATCCGCAGATACATTAGTAAGGATATCGAATCGTTAGATAATGACAGGGAAAAAAGCATGACAAGGTGTATTTATACCTGGGTTATTTGCTGTGAATCTGATCGTAATCCATCCCTTTTTGGGCACCGAAAACGTATTGACTTTAGGGGGGTCAATCAGGTTGTACCCTTGAGGATCGCTCTCGTTGTCGAAGTTTTTGAAGCCGGATCCAACAACATAGAAACTATGTCCGTGCAAATGCATAGGATGGGTTTCTGAACCTGTCAGCAGATTTGTCCCTTGAAATATTATCTCCACGGTTTCGTTGAAATTCAAAACTTTCACCTTTGTCCCTTCAGCAGCCACCGCAAGACTGGTCGATAAATCATCCCCTGTAAAGTTGTACCACATCGGAGGCAAATCCGGAAAGTCTGAGGTGTATACACCGCTGATGTTCCTGCATATGTACGTCTGAGTTGTTATTCATTACTTTTAGGGAGTTTATATTCTTTCAAAATGAAACGAGTACCCGTAATCAAGCATTAGCAAAACAAAACATCTTAATCTAGGACATGGAAATTCCTCAGATGTATGAAGTGAAGATATAATTTCATATCCAGATGCAAATCTGAGAATCAACGGCCCTTGCCACCACCTGATTTGGAATGTAATATCAAGCACAAAGAAATTTAGGGTACCTGTAGTAGGCAAGCAGCACATCGATTGAAGGATTCACCCAACTTATGTTACTCAAACTCGTGGCGATTTTGCTATCGCCCGATGCGCACGAATCGTTTGCGCATAACAGCTCGTTCATGGAAGCTGTTATGAACATCCTCGTACTAATGTTCAGAGGGACACTTATGGGATACTCCTCATTTGCTAAACTTTTAAGCTGGGCTAGGAAATTAGCTGCCGCAAAATAGTCATAAAAGCCTGGAAGGGTGTCGCTTGGGAAAATTGGAGGTGACGTGAGACTGTAGTTTCCCTTGTATTGGAGAATGGCAGTAACATTGATGTGGGAGAAGGCCGTGACTGATGTGTCTTCGCTTGAATACCGTCGAGCGGCCATGTAATATCTTCCGAGGGACTGATCGGTTGTTAGCAAGACATCCATTGTTTGTCCAGGACCGATTGTTATGTACGAAGTTACCACCGGCTTTGTGTATGCTCCGTCCATGCCGACAACCGTCATGTTGTGCTTGGCAATGGAGAAAAAGTGCTCTGCGCTGACCGCCGCATTCACTATTCGAAGGAGGTAGGTCTTGCCATAGTCGACGAACAAATGGTATGTTGTTTCTATGAAACCATACTATCTTAATGAAGATTGTATCCCAATATACTATTGAAATCACGAATCCATGAAGGAACCAGAAATATACCTTTGGAGCACGGAACGAAATCTCCAAACTGTCCATTAATCATATAGCCAGTTGCTCGGGGTACATCGCTGCCTGCCGCTAAATCCTCATTCAATACTTCGTTGAGTTTTTCTTCTTCGTACCAAGAACCTACGAACCATCAAAAAATTGATGGTTCAAGTAATGCAACTTAAGTGAAATTTAACCCTTTGTAATTAGTGTAATCTCACTTGAAAATGGTGCATCCTAACAGGGTGGATTGTACGTATGGCCCTCTTTTCAGTTTGAACAAATGCGTTTCCAACTAGTGTGCAAGCTTCAATGAACGATCCCAATAAGAAATCAATGCATACAGTAAATCCAAATACGAGTGATTCACGTGGTTAGTTTAGGTAACAATGCTAGTTCTTGAAAAGTTCCATGCAACAAGTTGCGGGCCTATGCCCAATTGAAATTTTCATACCACCTCTTCATCCTAAACAATTCCTCTAGTTCATATGTAGGATGATTCTACTATTTCAGATCTCGAAAGGATTTTATTTTTATTTTTCCATAGTGGAAGATTTTTTAAAAAGCTCGTATATATCAAAAAATTGTGGGTAGAAAATTAATAGTCCATCAATTTTTCAATAACTTATTGATAAAAGTAGGTAAAAATAAAAAAACCACCAACCTCTAGTGATGGCAAGGGACCTTACTGGCCTTGGGCGAGGGCAGACGAGGAGCGGCCTTGTCCAACCCTCGCCAAAGGTCGAAGAGGCATCCTAACCCTTGCCCTCATTGGCGACTGGTGACTTCCCCAGCCATGGATGGGCGATTGGTGGAGGGAAGAGATAGGCAAAGAAAAAAAAATGGAAGGGCAAAAGAGAGGAAAAACGAAAAGAATATAATTAAACAAATTTTAAAAAAATATTTAGAAATTAAGTTAAATATTCATATTATCATTAACTGTGTCATGTAGGATGACTGATACAAGACGGGTGAGTGAGAAAGCAGGATTTTACAAACTATGTACAATACATAGCACACATGGTAGTTTAAAAATATATATATAAAATAAGGTTGGACCAAAAAAAAAAAAAAAATCAAGTTACCACTTTCCTTTGCCATACTTACAAACTCTATTGAGTTACCAACTAGTTAGGCATTACTAACTCTTAAGTCAATTACCACATTGATTTCATTATTTTTAAATTATCAATTTTTCTTATCTCTAATAAAAAAAAAAAAAGCTTCTCTTATTTTTCAGTTACCTTTCTTACCAACACCTTATAGTATAACTATAATAATGGTAAATATTAACATTTATTTGGTTTGACTTGCCATTTTTTTTGCCAATAAGTGACCTAGTCAAGACGTTTGTAAAAAGAACCAAATAGACATTGGTAACTAACTCAATGGTTAGCAATTTCATATATGAGTTGATAAGTTAATGGTATGGTTAAAAAAGGTAAATAAAATGTGGTAAAACATAAGAAGTTGGCAATTAAATTTTTGAAAAAGGCTTGGTAAAATTTAAATGGTTGTGGAGAAATGCAAATATAAGTTTGTAAACAATAAGAAAGATCGACAAATTATATATATATTGTTCAGTAACTTACGCAAAAGTTGATATTTCATTAATATGTAGTAATTTGACAGGGGAAGTTCAGCTAATTTAAATTAGTAATCTCTAAGAAAGTATTTGATCATAAACTAACACATTCACTAACCAAAAGGAGAATGATTCCCCTTCTATGGTAACCTTTCAACAAATTAGCGGAAAAACATAATTTTCATTAATTATGTTGCACGATCATGTTTACCATATGAATAATTCCCCTTCTATGAAAAGTCTAAGAATGCTATGATCCAAACAAGAATTAATTACAGGAAGAACCTCCCATCCTATCTTTCGGTGCGAGATCATTGCTCTTTTTTTATTTTACATACCTTGATGAGACTCCCAAGCCTTACAAACCTGTAAACCCTTGCCTTCCTTTGGAAATTAAAAAATATCAGTCACACTAAGCCACCTTTGCTCTTTTCAAACTTGTACTATCCTTCTCGAAAATAAAATCTAAATATTCAATGTCTCCGACTTTTTTTATTTCTGTTCGAATGTCTTTGACTATCTTTATTCTAGTTATTTGCTTCTCGTCGGCCAAAGCAGGAAACTTCGAAACGGAATTAAATATATAAAGAAACCAACAACCCACAAAGTCAACATTTTATATTATTTTCTTTTTCTCCATATCTAGTTTATCACAGTTTCGTTCACTTACTGCCTTTTCTATTGGTAGTGAAGATCCCCATCTCTAGTTGAAAGTTTCTGAAGTTGGCGTGTAGGGGACAAATCGTTCAAAAAAATTAGGCTGTTTGATATGGGGACCATAGTTAGTATATTTTTTAACAAATAAAATTGCTGAAGTACATACCGAGCACGATGATGTCTTCTCCATCTGGCTCAGGAAAAGGGAAGGTCGATCCTTCGCTCGGAAGGATGACTATCGCACCGTGAACTGTGGCTCTTGTCCAATCACTGTGAGCATGCCACCAAAGAGTTCCTTCCTCATCAGTGAAATTCACTTCATATGTGAAATTTGTTTGTGGTTCGATCGGACATTGAGTAATGTATTCAGGTCCATCTGACCATGGATTTCTTGGTTGTTTCACCCCATGCCTAAAATGTAACCGAGTTTTCCAATTAATCACACCCCTCTTAAGTTAAACATGTTTTGCTTCAGAACTAGATATGTATCTGTAATTGGCTGCTTAGCAGCTCAAAGAAAAAACACCACTTCGAGAGAGAAGCAACATACCAAGAAATAATTGAAATAAAATTGGTTGGTATTGTAATAAGGACTAATGATATACATGATCTTTGAACTTTTCTTTTTTTAATGTTTAATGTGATCCTTTAACTTTTTTTATGTTCAATTGAATTAGTGAAGTTTCATATATCAACTTGATGCATAATTCTTTTCTTCTTTCCATGGATCTTATATATATCGTATAATGAAGTACTCCATGAGTGGATATATAGGAATCCAAATCAGCCGAATCACTCATGTTATGATGTCAACATACCAATTTGACAACACATTAACAGAAATTATGGTTGCGTCAGTTAAGGGTGTTAAAAATTTTACCGGATCAAAGACTATATTAATTGAATTTCTAAAAGTACAAAGACCAGATTAAACAAAAGATTGCTCAAGGACTAAGTTAAACATTTTATAAAAGTTAAAGGACCCGTCATGTCATTATTGATTGCCTTGCAATATAATAAGGAAAATCTATTTGATATTGTCTAACGTTTGAGTACACTTGTTGGCCCTATGACTGAGTATCTTGGTCTTTTATTATTTATGTTCAAGGGAAACGACTAATGCTAGAGAAGTAAACATGGACTTCCCTACTTTCAATACAAGAAAATAATATTTCCATATGCATTTATATGACTTCTGCCGTCCCCTTTTAGGGAAAATTTCACATAACTCCCAAACTTTGAGATTGATGATGTTGAATCCTGCATTTTAAAAGGTTTAATCATTGGAGACTTGACCCAGTGACCACCATTCTCACATAAAAAATAAGGACATGGGGAGTTTAAAACTTCCTTCCTCTATATGGAAGAGTTTATGTATTTTTGGAATTATCCCAAGTGGCCCACTAGGGCCCACCGAGCTCCACTAGGGCCCACCGAGCTCCTCGTAGAGGAGCTTCAAAGTTCAAGAATATATTGTTAGAGGAAATTAACAGCAGTAACCCTAAAAATTACTATACATTTAATTAGGAAATAAAATGAAATTTTAAATGGATATATAGAAAATAAACAGATAAATAATTAATTATGAAAATATTATTGGCTATTGACTAAAAAAAAAACTGGAAGATTTCTAAACCGTTTGAAAAAGTTGTTGATCATTTGATTTAGCTCATTATCATTGCTAAACCATATGATTTACTAATTTATTGTGCAAAAATTGAAGAAAAAAATATGAAAGATATAGTAAATTCTTTAAAGATAGGAAAAATATTTGGGATATGAACTAAAAGAGCCAAAGGGAGACACGTTTAAATCTAGAAAACCGATGTGCTGTTAGAGAAGCCTGTGCAACTAAACACAATTAGAAGATGCTAATTTATCCAAATCGTATCATTTCAAATCAATCGCATACTTATGTATCAATTTGAAGTCCCATAAAATTTTCGTCTTTTCTTGATTGTCACTTAAGGTAGTTCTTATCTTAAATTTTCATATTAAACAAGTACTTTTATCTTCTCTTTATTTTTTTATTAACTAAACAGATTAAGCAGGAAAATTTAGATTTAGTGGCGGCAATTTCAAACTTTTTATATATTTTACTCGTTATGAATGTGGATAGAGGGCAAATAGGATATTGGATATAAAATTGAAGATCGATTACACTGGAATCAATTACACTGGAACCAAAAAAAAAAAAAAAAAAAAACTTAACGAAAAAAATGAGTGCACCAAAATGCAAGTAGAGGGGGAAGAAATAAAATGTAACTTTTTTAAAATTCGGGGTTAACGTAACCCCAAAAGTAGAGGGGTAGAATGAATATTTTCATGTCTTATTCGTCCACACATGAAACCAGATGCACAAAATATATTTTAAGCTAAACGACGTCACAAAACGAGATTTTAAAATATAATTAAATATAGAATCTCCTTTCTTGATATGCATAAAAAATCTCCCACGCAAGTATACCAAAAAATTGACAAGCATCACGAGGGCTAATTAATAAAATTCCTGTCCATTGTTTATCATCTATACAAAATATATAGGAGACGACAATCTGTTTAGGGATTTGCATCGTGTATTGTGTCACGCCATGTGATATGGTCTCCGTCCTGCACGACATATTCGGCGGGACGGGAGCAATCCTCGGTCTCTTGAAGCTACGAAAACATCGGGATGATCATTTCTAAACCATCGGAATGTCTTCATCTTATATTAGTCAAGATGCTAATGGGGCTTTTATGATGATATGTGAACTAAGTTCCACGGAGGTGTGGCCAAGCGTGTGGAAAGGTTGGAAGGGTTGGATGTTTTCCTCGTTTAAAAGTCGAAGTTATTAAACGAAAGCGTGATGATTTAACATATTTTATCATCCTCAACCACTCATCCGAGCCCAAAAAAATCCTTATAGTGAGAGGACAAGGCGGGTGGGCCAGGCGATTCTACTTGATTCACGACTTGTGGAAGTTGCAAACTTTCTATAAGTGAGCTCAATTATGAAGTTGTCTGCGTCAATTACTAACACGGGACAGATAGAATTAAATATTAACAAAGACTTGAAAGTAGATAATAAGAATGGTGGACAGAGGCACACGCAGGAAGCAGCACGAGGACATACAGACCGGTAGTTCGCTCCTCATGGGAATATATATACTGGTAGGTGAGACAAGAACGTCTTGACTTTGAGGAAAGAAAGGACTTCCATCGGGAGGAAAAAGATTCGGCCATTTCACCGAACCCTACAAACCTCATCAATGATTTAAGTTCCAGCCAATGGCCTGCACATGTATTTTAGGCCAAATAGCTGACACGCAATTCATCAATTGGAAACCCACCAAAGCCCAATGAATTGCCACAATCCGAAAGTTGACTTTTATCATTAAAGATTAACGTGACATAATCATGTGATTTGAAAATCGAGATACATCAATTTTATCATTTAGCTATATATCTATGAAGTTTCACATATTTTAGTTAATGAAGATTGGTCTCCTGTGGCCTCATCATTTTTATTTTTACCCGCCGCCCCGGGGAAGGGGGGTATGTTTTCCGTTTTTAGGTGTTTTAACTCGGAGAAAGCTCATCTTTGATATTTGCCTCGAGGTGATATATTCGCGATATCAATAATTCAATTTAAGTAGAAATGGATGGGCACCTGCGGGGGCACTGCCCATCATTTCATAGGATACTTTCTCACTTGCGCCTGTCTCGAAGGAAAATCCTTCATCCTTATACCGTTTCGGATATCATACCCCATTCGTGGGGTCCCCTTTGCCAGAACCTTCGCTTTTCATCCTACGTAAATAACTAGGATTTTACCAATTTAGAAGTATTGAGGATCTGCACCGGTTATTCCTTGCAAACATATATGATTCAACCATGCAGACCTATAGCAGGAGTCCTTCCTGGTTTGTCGTCATGAAAAATAAAAGCTTATTTTACTATTCTAATATAAAATAAAATAAAAATGTGATCGGAGGACTTGTGCAAAGGGATCCGATCCTATCAGAGGAAAAGCTTCTCTGACGAAGTCTTCTTTTGTGGAAGATCTGTTAGGAAATGCCTCATCACTCGCGTATTTTTAAAAAGATTAAATTTGAACATAGGAAGTTGAGTCTAGTATACAGTAAGGAACGGGGCCCTTGAGACCCGAGCTCCCCAAAAAAGATAGAGAAAGAAGCCATAAGATCCCAAGTTGTATGGATTAAGCAGCAGTTGATAGAGTAAAAACGCTGCTAGTGCTAGCGTCTTCCCTATGCTATCAAGAAAGGGAAACCTTTGATATGAAGATCAGCTTCTACCCCCGACCCCGCCTTTCCAATCTTCAAGCAAGAGTCTTCAAATCTTGCCCAGGAAGTTTTATAGGAAAAGTCTTACAATCATATTGACCATCCGCGAGTTATGCTTTATTTTCTTCTTTTTGTGTTGTGAAGTATCTCACTGATGGCTTGGGCTCACGAAAGAAGGCCTTGCATCAAATCCCAAGGATGGCAAGTCTTTTCTTTATTAAGAAGAAAAGACTTTTTCAAAATTATATTTGTGATTTATTACTTTAAATTTTCAAGGAGAATCAAACAAAGGATCAGATTCTTTTTACCTATCTATATTCTCAAACATTTCTTTTTCTCCGGGTTCGCTTAATGAAAAGATTTGACAGAGTCAATCCTAAACCCTAAGCTGAAAAATATTCTCCAACCTCAATTGGGACTTACAATCAAGTGAGGCATTCAACTTATTGAATGTTGTCGATCAATTCAGCCCTTTGAATGGACCAAGACCCGACCACCACAATCGGATTAGTAAACTGTTCTCTATTTCTTGATTTCTCTTGCCAGATTATTATGTGTAGTACGGTTTTTCATTCTCCCCTTCCCAGAATATTCAATTAATCAATATGCACCAGACCAAATTCCGCCTACAACGATCTCGTTGCTAGTGCCGTCTTGTGTTGTTTTCTCATTCACGTTGCCATTTCAGTGAAACACGAAAAGAAAAATATATACCGCCAGTACGAGTAACGAGTGCACACCAAGGGAACACAGAGAGCGTAAAGAGATGAAAATATATTCGACAAAATGAAATTACCAGTGAAGCGTGATGCCGTAATCTCCTTGATTATGGACGTTCACGAAAACGAGGTCACCTTTATGAACACGAATCACGGGCCCCGGAAAACTGCCATTGACTGTTAAAAGGGACATGATAGTACAGTTCCTCGTAATGTTTGTTTCCCTCAGCTGAAGCCAAAAAGAGATGATTCAAAAATAGACGTAGTGAGATAAAGAAGTAAAAGAAAACAACCAAGAGCACTTTCTGACTTCGGTCGAGAGACCGACAAAAACATTACATTTTTCCACAATAAAACAGTCCCGGTGCTTGCATGCATCGCGGTCGAGAAGTCCGTAGAAGGTGTTGAACATTCGAAAATGAAAGGTGACCTTTCGCAATCTACCGAAAACAATTGCCCAGATACTAAATTTTTTCCTCTTTTCTTACTGAAGCGCAACGACGGACGTCATTTGCAAAAGAAAGAGGCTTTGCTTACTACTCGACCCTACCCATTTCATTATATATTTGCTCATATAAAACATGTCACTTGCAGTTGCGAGCCCTTTGCTAACGAAATGACCCCACAAGAATAACGAAACCTCGATCCACAAGAAATTATAGGAAACTCTCCTGCATGCATCGGTTTTAGGATTGTCGACGCAAAACTTCGCACAAAGAGCACGTTACACCATGCAATGGACGAACAAAAGCACTCACAACAAAGTCATAGTAATGAACGCTGGCTTGAGCCCCGAGAAGGACGTTCGCAAGAAGAAAGAAAATTGCAGCATGGGGAGAAATGGTGGCGGAGAAAGGCGGTCGGATCGCCATCTTCACGCGATTCATCAGCGCGCACACAAATTTTTCTCTTCTCTCGGTTTTTCTTGCGTTTAGATCGAGCGAGAACGCGGTCGCGTATTAAAAGGGAAGAGGGAAGAGAGAGGCGACCGCGCGGGTACGAGGTGAGTTCACATGCGCACCAGACAGTCGAGCCCCAGGAAGTACGGGTGACTCCAGAACTTCTGGTAGGCTACTGGTCTTCGGACAGCGCAGCCCCACGTACTGAATCGTGCGGGCTTTGATTTTTCCCACGAAGGTTTTGTTTTCTTTTGCTAATTATCATTTTAAATTCGTGTGGGGCGCAATGATAGAGAAAGCATGCGATTGGATCTCCTGTGATCTTCTAACGTCTTTTTTCGGGGTCACCGAGGCATTTTTCCATGATGGTTCGTTCCACATGACGTGAGAGGTGATCTTGATTGCGGACCAAAACAACAACAAAATCTGAGATCTTGATCTACTAAGGATGGGAACAATTCAGTCGTACGAAGAGATAAAAATTAAATTCGATGGACCAGCATGTGAAATTGTTTATAGCGGGTCTGTTTTACGGGCGAGAATGAAAGGAAAAAAGGCCACTCGAAAAGTTTAAGGATAATATATACTCATGATACATGGATTAAGTTAAACAGCACGCCAAAATAAAAGAAATATATAATAATTTACTAATTAGAGTTATCAATTCAAGATATTACGAAACTTTTGTCCTCTTAAAGAATCGTGTTTTTGCATGAAACTTATGAATTACAAAGGAATTAACACGTATAAAAATTTGCACCTAAAACTCCCCATAAGTAAGGATTGGTAGTATCTCGAACCATATAGATGTTATCCTCAAATATCACGAGTACACAGGACAACAATTTAGAGAGTCTAATGGAAGATTCTGTAATAAAATATTTTACATATAAATTATTATTTTTCTCAATCTAGTTAGTGACCTTACTATTAGGATACTAAGAAGTTGGAGTTATATTGATGTGGACATCAAGCCATATCGAGGAGGAGGTGCTAAGGAGGTGCTAAGGACCCATTATCTATTTCTACTGGTCCGATCACTCGAGTGCAGGCCAAGCAATTTAGGCAAGCTGTTGGTGTTATGGTTCGTGATCTTTGGCGTGGAGATGACTTGGATCAGATCTTGAAGAATCTTGGAAATCTTGGCGCATTTGATTATTTGGTCACCAAATATTTGACCAAGTCAAATAAGAATATTCTTCTTATTTAGGAATATTCTAGAATAGGAATATTCTAGAATATGACGCATTAGTTTTTTTTAGGGTTGGTTTTAGGATTTGTGTAGCGGCTAGAAGGCCTATATATGAGGCTGACTAAATTTCTTTGGGGGACAAATATATTTTATTTTTAAGGATAAGAATTGAGAGGTTTTCTTCTACTGCTCTTTTGAGGACTTGACCTTATCAAGATTCTCTTTGGCAGTCGATTTGACTTATCGAGCGAGATAGCGAATTCTTTCGCTCGTGGCGTCTATAACGTTGGTTGGTTGACACACGTTCGTCAACAGTCACGTTCATACCGGGTTGCCAATCACAAGTTTGATTGGAGGTCAAGGTTTGCAATTCGCACCATCTAGGTCTTCGTAGAATGATCCTTCCGCAACTATTCACATCAGTTTGGTATCAGAGCTTGCTTATACAAGATCTATTTATCTTTAATTTTCTGTTGATATTTTCTGTTGATATTCAGAAATTTGAGATTTATTGAACTAGGGTTTCGGTTCTAGCTAATTTAGGGATCCGATTGCTTTTGTGCTTCCATTGTTTGCTATTAGTTTTAAATTTTCTTTTCTAGCATCTTAAATTGTATCTGAGTTCGTCAAAAAAAAAAAGAAAAAAAGAAAGAAAAAAAAAAAGAAGAGAAAGAAAACCCACACAAAAAAAAAAAAAAAGTGCGCAAGAGAAAAAAAAACAGCTTCGGCAAAAAAAAAATTAGTTGAACAAAAAAAAAATCAAGAAGGCGACTCGTTTGTTAGTAGACCGAATTGAAACAAAATTAGTAGTGATTTGCGTTTCAATTGGAATTTCGAAAGTTGTACTTGTTTGTTTGAAATTGTTACTTGCTTAAACAAAATCAATAGTGATCTAATCTTGTTTGATTAGTTCGATTAATTGTTGTAAGGGGGTTGAGAGACAGGTTTTGAGTCCGATAAAGAGCTTGTGAAAAGAGAATACGAAAGGAAAAAGGCAAGAGTGTGTAAGCTTAATTGAGGGTGGAAAAAGCCTACACTCGAGTTAAACATGAGGGGAGTGACAAACACCTGGAGAGAAACACGTGAGGGAGTGATTGGTGAGGATTTTTGTGACTAACGTTTACTTGCAGGTCTAAAATATGTCGCATAAAGAAAGTGTGAATCAAAAGGAGGTTGACTTTATACGAAGGGATGAAGCGCTCATGGAAAGCATCCAGCAATTGAAGGCCGTAGTGGACAAGCTTAGTGGCCGAATGATGGGGAATGACATGAGAGTTGATGGTGACCGAGAGCTACCCGGGGAAAGCCGCAACATCAGCGAGACATCTCTAGAACACAACATAGAAGGCAGCAGCATTATGATGATGATGAGGCCGACATGGAGGATGATCGAGATGCTCGATTTGGAAGGTGGAATGGAGCCCAAGGGTTTAGACACCGAGAAGATAATGAACTTGGCAATATCAAGATGAAGATTCCTTCTTTCCAAGAGAAGAATGATCTCGATACGTATCTAGAATGAGAGAAACGCATGGAGATGGTATTTGATAGAGGTGAGCATGGTCCGGGTTGGTCCGGGCCACCCCCTAACCCTAGGACCAGCCCGTACAGTGTCGGTCCTCAATTTTTAGGACCGAGGACCGACCCTATTGAGCCTGGGACCAAGGACCGGACCTACCCAATGGGTTTGGTCCGGTTCCAGGGTCAACCCGGGACCGATCGATAATTTTTTCGTCTTATTTTTTATACTTCCTAAAAAGCAAACCTACAAATTCAAATTACACATCTATCAACAATACGGTATTGTGCAACTAAACTATAAAATATCAATACATATTTAGTAAATTTAAGATGACACAATAATAGAAATTTCGTATCCGCTAATCGCTCATCGAGATATGGGACAAAATGGAAAGTTCTTATAATCATCTATCTTTAATATTTATAACACCATATGCAAAAGCGTCTTCCTGATCATGTAGAGTCCACTCAACCAAAAAATGAGCTTCGCACCACTTGACTAACATTTGATCGCGTCTTCCTGATCATGTAGAGTCCACCCAACCAAAAAATGAGCTTCGCACCACTTAACTAACATTTGATCATGTAGAGTCTACTCAACCAAAAAATGAGCTTCACACCACTTAACTAGTAAATCACCGTAGCAATTGCAGTACTACTCTACTCTTCAAAAACTTCTACCATTTGACACAAATTAAAAAGCAAAGTGCAGCTGAAATTCATTAGTAAAATACAATTAAATCATAAAAAGTTCAAAATACTTAATATAAACCATGAATATATAACTTCACATCTTGTTAATTCACTTGAACTTCTAAACACTTGAAAACAAAACAAACGACACATAATTAATACTTAACAAAAGTTTTAAATTGAAATTACTATTAGTACTATTGATAGAACATTTCAATATAATATAATATAATAGACATTTTACTTAGGTCTGAATATATAAAAGAATTATAAATAATATAATATAATATACAGGGTTGGTCCAGGGTTGGACCGACCCAAAACTCTTAGGACCGAGAACCAACCCGCACAGTGTTGGTCCTGGAATTTCAAGACCAAGGACCGACCCAGTCCCCTTGGGAACCGGACCAGGACCGGCAGGGTTGGGCCGGTCAAGGGTTGGTCTAGGGTCGACCCTAAACCGCTGCTCACCCCTAGTATTTGATTGCCAACGATACTCCAAGCTTAAAAAGATAAAAATTGTAGCTGTTGAATTTACTGATTATGCTATAATTTGGTGAGATCAACTTGTGACTAGTAGGAGGCGCAATGGTGAAAGACTAATAGAGACGTGGGATGAGATGAAACCGGTGATGAGAAGGCATTTTGTACCTAGTCATTACCACTGAGATTTGTTTCAAAAGTTACAAAATCTCACACAAGGCAATAAGAGCGTGGAAGAGTATCACAAGGAGATGGAGATTCTCATGATCCGTGCTAATGTGGTGGAGGATCGTGAGGCCACAATGTCAAGATTTTTGAGTGGTTTGAGCCGAGACATAGCAAGGGTGGTGGAGCTGCAACACTATGTTGAATTGGAGGAATTTGTGGACAAATCTATCAAAGTTGAGTGGCAATTGAAGTTGGATCGAAATCACAAGAGTGAAGGAGGTTCAAATTAGAATTGGAGTTCCAATTGGAAAAGAGATGAGAAGCCAAATTGGAGAGGAAACAACACCAAAACTGAAACCTCAAAGGAGAAGGAGAGGGACGGTAAAGTTGGAACAACTCCGGCTTCAGGTAAAACCGAAAACCCTAACACTAGAACTCATGAGATTAAATGTTTTAAGTGTTTGGGCATGGGTCATATGGCGAATCAATGCCCTAATAAGAGGGTGATGATCATAACTGGACTTGGTGTTATTGAGTCCAAAAGTGAAAGGGAAGAAGAGGATGATGAGATGCCACCATTGGAGGATTGTAGTGATGGAGAAGTGGCTATAAAAGGAGACTTATTGGTGGTTAGGCGTTCTCTGAGTGTGCAAGTAAAGGAGGAGGAGCATCACCAACAAAGAGATAACTTGTTTCATACAAGATGCGTGGTGAATGGTAAGATCTGTAGTATGATAATTGATGGGGGTGGTTGTGCAAATGTGACAAGTTGTATTATGGTGAATAAGTTGGGTTTGAAGATGACAAAGCACCCTAGGCCTTATAGACTTCAATGGTTGAATGATAGTGGAGAGGTGAAAGTGTCGAAGCAAATCCGAATCCCATTTGAGATAGGGAGATATAAGGACGAGGTAGAGTGTGCTGTTGTACCTATGCAAGCGGGTCATATCTTGCTTGGAAGGTACATCATGATGGATATACTAATCGTTATTCATTGGTGATGAATCAAAAGACTTATACCTTGGTACCAATGACACCTAGTGAGGTGTATCAAGATCAGTTAAAGTTACAATGAGAAGCCGAGAGAGAGAGAGAGAGAGAAAATGTGAGAAATCCGAGGGCTTGCGTGGTGTGTCTGAGACGCAAGGAAAATGAGAGGCCGAGAGAAGAATTGTGGTAAAAACCGAGGGAAAAGAAGAGAGGAAAGAAAATAGGCAAAATATTTTTTATGCAAAATCAAGTGAAGTGAGGAGAGCTTTAGTTCTAGATCGACCAATGCTTGTACTTGTGTACAAGGAGGTTTTGTTTTCTACTAACGATCTTGACCCAAGTTTACCTAGTCTTATTGTGTCTTTATTGCAGGAATTTGAAGATGTCTTTCTGTCGCGACCAAATTTTCGGGTGTGAACCACCTAGGGTTTGGCTAATGAATTGTTAAGCCTAAACTTAACTCGGGCTCTCCCAAGCCCATACCAATTCGCGACTTATGTTTGAGTTCTTAACATGCAATTGATTTTCAATTAGGAGTCGCCACTAATCTATTTTTGGTGGGTCGATTGGAAACCCAAATAAAGTAACGGGAGTTTTACTTTACTCCTACGAACCAGAGACTATGGGTACGGGAACTTGGTTACACTAAATTCCTCTAATGCCCTTTCGGTACCATTCTTTTATTTTCAAAAATGTTTGGCAAGCAGCTTAAATTGATTTTAAATCAATTTCCCTAACATGTGAAGTGATCATGCGGGTGCGCAAACCACCAATTTAACACCCAAATAAACAATAAATAAATTGCAAAAACTTAACTTAAAGTAACGAAAGCATCTGTAATGTTAAATTAAAATCCACATCCACAACCCTAGATATGGTTTCTAATTAACATGCAATTTCTTTTTTTCGCTTAATTAATGAAAATCATGTAATATGCAATGCGATATTAACTAAATGACCTAATTCTAATGACATGTAATTTCTAATTAAATGGGCCTAGCAACAATCACTAGATGACGGAAATTTCATGAACCTAATCCTACATGATTTTTTTTTTGTATTTTTTATGAAAATTCGTAATTAGAAAAAATCACTAAAAATCTAACTAAAGTGAGATATTATCCATTTTAAGTTAGGAAATAAACCAATCCGAATCCTATCTTAACCTAGAAATTTATCTCAACATGCAATTTAACTCAAAGATTTTATCTAACCTAGATAACATCTTAATATGCACTCTATTGTGATTAGAAAAGAATCTAACTATTCTATCATGATATTCTATCTAGGAAATCAAATCAAAATCTAATCTTCATGACATGCAAATGCAATCTTTTTGTATTTTTGGGATAAACAAAACAATTAAGAGATAAACATCAAACCAGGTCATCAAAAATATTATCCACCACTCAAATTGAAATTCAAACTTGATTATTTCGCTAATAAAATCGATAAATTGATCTTAAGCCTTAAAGATCAAGATATCAATTTTACTCCCGCATGAATAATTATTCCATCTAAAGCGTTATAGATGGAATAAAAATTCGTGCGGTTGCAAATTGGGTAGTACGTCTAGAATTTCAATATATGCATCAACAAATATCCCAAATAAGGTAATAGAATTTTCGAAAATCAAAATAGATAAGATTTTCACCTAATTCGAATATTGATTTCCGAATTTCGATCCTCGAATGGCTACTCGCGATGCAACGTGGCGGTGCTCGGTTGCTCGAAGATCACCCGATGGGCTCCACGAGACCTGAAATTTGTAAGCTCGGCAAGGGACTCGTCAATGGACAGCGTATCTTGGTCTCCCACTGTTGGTTTTGTGGAATTTGGTGACGCAAGGAAATCCACTTCTGACAATCCCACTGGTTGTCAAACTTTGACCTTCTAAAACCCACACTTAAATTTTCAACCTCCAAGGAAAGACTAGCGTGCTTTGTGCAAGGCGTGGCTGCTTCGTCGTTGATGTTAAAAAGACCACCGAGATCGCGGGTTTCACTGAGAAAAAACGTCAATGCTGTTGGAGATTTGGTGCACGGTGTGGACTCAGCTTGACATGATGACGAAGAAGAGTGCCGCTGCAAAAGATTCGCCAGTGGACAACGACAGATTGGCAACGCAAGGGTGCGACACGAGGGTAGTGTGCATGTTAGGATATCGCGACTCCCCCTTCTTCTCTCTTTGCGAAAGCTTCCGCTATCTCTTTCTCGGGTTGAACCAATCCAGCCAAGGAACACCGCTTCAAAGTCTTCAGCCTTTTTTTTTGTGTGTGCTTTTGGTTGCTCTCCTTCTCTTTTTGGATTGTCTTTTGCAAAGTGATGGCGTGCCAATCAAGAACGTCCTGATGAAGGCGCCTAGGCCAGCAACGTGAGATGCAACCCAATAACTCTAATGGCCGACCTCCCCTTTATTTTCTTCCATCGCTTTCTTATGGCCGTGTATTCTCAGTCGTGTGACCTCCCCCCTATCTTCTCCGTACGCGACTCTTATATAGGTGAATAACTTTGATTTTCGTGGATTATTTCACTTCCTTTCTCAGCTCACGCACGAAATCTCTTTTGATTATGAAATATTTCTTGTCTTGAGACATAGAATATATCGCTCAAAATATCCCCACATGTGGTATTCTTCTTGATATTTCATGGTTAAACTTCCAATCTTCTGTAATATATCGCCTAATGTGAATATATGAAATAATTACCGAATATTGGAAGAATAATATGAATCCTTTCTGAAAATACCGAATTGTCAACTTGTAAAGGTGAAGCTCATCCGCCGCTGATCAAATGCAAAAGTGATAAAAGAATAATGTAAAATGCTTCTAAACTATATGTTATGCAATTTTAATTTATTTCTTGGAGTAAAAATTATCCCATTTTTTATGCAAAAATTTAGGTGTCAACACTTTCCCGATGAACTTCCTCGAGGGATACCACCGATTCGAGGCATAGAACATCAAATTGACTTGATTCCTGGTACGCCATTACCTAATCGACCCGCATATCGAAGTAATCCCGATGAGACAAAGGAACTTCAGCGGCAAGTTAGCGAACTTTTGGAACGGGGGTATGTGAGAGAGAGTGTTAGCCCGTGCGCCATCCCTGTTTTGTTGGTGCTAAAGAAGGATGGAACTTGGCGAATGTGTGTCGATTGCCGAGCAATCAATAATATTACGGTAAAGTATCGACATCCTATTCCTAGGTTAGATGACATGTTGGATGAGTTGTATGATTCTTGCCTTTTCACTAAGATCGATTTGAAAAGTGGTTATCATCAAATTAGGATGAAAGAAGGTGATGAATGGAAAACTGCATTTAAGACCAAGTATGGATTATATGAGTGGTTAGTAATGCCATTTGGATTAACTAATGCACTGAGCACGTTTATGCGACTTATGAATCATGTTTTGCGTGCTTTTATTGGTCGATTTGTGGTTGTCTATTTTGATGACATCTTGATTTATAGCCGAAGTCCTAATGACCATATTGAGCATGTGCGAGCTGTCTTGCAAGTTTTAAGGGCCGAGCAATTATACGCTAATCTAAAGAAGTGCTCTTTTGTTACCAACAAATTAGTATTTATAGGATTTGTTGTTAGTGATGATGGTATACAAGTTGATGAAGAAAATGTCAAAGCAATCCGTGAATGGCCAATGCCTAAGACCATAGGAGAGGTGCGTAGCTTTCATGGATTGGCGAGTTTTTATCGACGATTTGTGAGAAATTTCAGCACTATTGCCGCACCTTTAATTGAGGTTATCAAGAAGCACGTGGGTTTCACGTGGGGAGAAGAGCCAGATAAAGCATTTAATCTTTTAAAAGATAAGTTGACTAATGCTCCTTTGTTATCTTTGCCAAATTTCAATGCTACTTTTGAGATAAAGTGCGATGCTTCTGGTACAGGAATTGGAGCTATGTTGATGCAAAGAGGGCGTCCCATAGCTTATTTCAGCGAAAAATTGAGTGAAGCAATATTGAATTATCCTACCTATGATAAAGAGATGTATGCTTTAGTGCGAGCTTTGGAGACTTGGCAACATTATTTATGGCCAGAGGAGTTTGTGATCCACACCAACCATGAGACCTTGAAGTACTTGAAAGGGCAGCAAAAGTTGAATAAAAGACATGCCAAATGGATGGAGTTCATCGAGACTTTTCCATATGTGATCAAGTACAAGAAAGGTAAGGAGAATGTGGTAACCGATGCACTTTCTCGAAGGTATGCGATTCTAACTATTTTAGAAGCAAAATGTCTAGGTTTTGAGCATATTAAGGGCTTATATACTGATGATGATGACTATGGGAGAGTGTATGAAGCATGTGAACACGCTACATTTGATAAATTTTATAGGCATGAAGGTTATCTTTTCCGTGAAAACAAACTATATTTGCCTAAGTGTTCTTTGCGTGAATTGTTAGTGCAAGAAGCGCATAGTGGTGGTTTAATGGGGCATTTTGGCATTAATAAGACTTATGAAGTGCTACATGAACAATTTTATTGATCACATATGAAGAGAGATGTCATACGTGTCTATGAGAGATGCATTGCTTGTAAGCAATCTAAGTCTACAACTAAACCGCATGGCTTGTATACACCATTACCTATTCCAACGCATCCTCGGACTAATATTTCTATGGATTTTGTGTTAGGATTGCCTAGGTCTAAGAATGGTAGAGATTCTATTTATATGGTTGTTGATCGGTTTTCAAAGATGGCTCATTTTATAACTTGTCATAAAACTGATGATACATCTCATGTTGCTGATTTGTTCTTTAGGGAAGTTGTACATTTGCATGGCATGCCTAGATTGATTGTTTCAGATCGAGATTCTAAATTTTTTAGCTACTTTTGGAAAACATTGTGGAAAAAATTAGGAACGCGGTTGTTATTTTCTACTACTTGACATCCACAAACTAATGGTCAAACCGAAGTAGTTAATAGAACTTTAGGGGTATTGTTGCATGCTATTATTAAAAAGAACATAAAATCTTGGGAAGATTGTCTGCCACATGTTGAATTTGCATATAATAGGAGCATGTATTCTGCTACTAAATTTACACCATTCGAGGTTGACTATGGTTTTAATCCGTTAACTCCATTAGATTTAACCCATTTACCTGTTGATGAGCGTGTGGATTTAGATGGAGCAAAGAAAGCTGAATTTGTCAAGGCGTTACATGAGAAGACGCGTGCAAATATTGAGCGCAAGACTAAGCAATATGCAAAGCAAGCCAACAAAGGGCGCAAGGAAGTGGTGTTTGAACCCGGCGATTGGATTTGGGTTCATATGCGCAAAGAGAGATTTCCTGAGCAGCGACATTCTAAGTTATTACCGCGAGGGGATGGACCATTCATGGTTTTTGGAAAGAGATTTCCTGAGCAGCGACATTCTAACAATAATGCCTACAAGCTTGATCTTCCAGGTAAGTATGACATTAGTGCCACATTTAATGTTTCTGACTTGACTCTTTTTTATGCCAATGATGATTTGAGGGCAAATCCTTTGCACGGGGAGGGAATGATGTGGACATCGAGCCATATCGAGGAGGAGGTGCTAAGGAGGTGCTAAGGACCCATCATCTATTCCTACTGGTTCGATCACTCGAGCGCGGGCCAAGCAATTTAAGCAAGCTGTTGGTGTCATGGTTCGTGATATTTGGTGTGGAGATGACCTTGGATCAGATCTTGAAGAATCTTGGAAATCTTAGTGCAATTTGATTATTTGGTCACCAAATATTTGACCAAGTCAAATAGGAATATTCTTCTTGTTTATGAATATTCTAGAATAGGAATATTCTAGAATATGATGCATTATTTTTTTTTAGGGTTGGTTTTAGGGTTTGTGTAGCGGCTAGAAGGCCTATATATAAGACTGACTGAATTTCTTTGGGGGACAGATATATTTTATTTTAAGGACAAGAATTGAGAGGTTTTCTTTTACTTCTCTTTTGAGGACTTGAACGTATCAAGATTCTCTTTGGCGGTTGATTTGACTTATCAAGTGAGATAGCGAATTCTTTCGCTCGTGGCGTCTATAACGTTGGTTGGTTGACACGCATTCGTCAACAAGTCACATTCATACTGAGGTTGCGAATCACAGGTTTGATTGGAGGTCAAGATTTGCAATTCGCACCATCTGGGTCTTCGTAAAACGATCCTTCCGCAACGATTCACATCATATATCCACCCCAAAAACTCTTGGCTGTGGAGTTATATTCGGCCCCTTTACAAGTTGAGTATAATAATTAAAAGAAAAGTGGGATTAGGACACTAGGTCTCATCGCATCTGAAAGTAACTTTGCATAATTTTTAGTATTTATTTAGCCTATTCCCAAAAAGAGCAAGAACTATATGGAATATTTGATCTCAAAAGTTGTGAAATAGTGAATTGCGTGCGCCAAAAACACCCACAATCCCATTATCATACTATGACCCCGTTTTCAATCAAAATCAACTTTTAACCCTGCCTCTATCGAATATTTCATTCCACCCCAATTTCACTGGAATCACGCTATTAACTTTCGAATATTGCCAAAGCTATGGTTTTCACTGGTTCCACGTTTGTTTTTTTTCATGGAACACCAGTCTCACTTGAGAGTTCTATTGTTTTACCAAGTCTTGAACTATTTAAACCCTCGATTCATCACATATTGCGTTTTTCCCTGTGATGCCTGATGATTTGTGCACTATACTTCAAACTGGGGCAAGAAACTTCCTGTGATCCGGCAAGTGAAATAGTAACATATTGTGTCTCGTGTTCCTGGCTTGTCTGCTTGGCACTAAGCATCTTTAAAGAAACTACTTTATTTCTTTTTTTGCCGAGTTCGATATTTAAAATTTATAACAACTGTGAAAAAAAGATTATACGAGAATTTATACGTCACCATTTATATATTATCAAAGTTTCAGGGGTCTCGAATGAAAAGCCGACAAATATTGGAGGTCTCCACAATTTGCTCTTTTGAACTCATGGATGGCGTGCATCTGCAAATGACTTCACGATAGTCTGGCCCATGGTAACACTTTGAATTATTTATGTAATAAATTTTTGCACATGTTGAAGGAAAGAGACAAATAAGATGAATTTAATATATTCTTACCTAACCGGTTGTTGAATGTTTCAATCAAGGGGCCACCATGAAGCATCGGTGGGGCAGGTATTGTTACACAAACGGCCGACCCCATGTCGTAACGCTTGTAATCGCATTGGCGAAAATAATTCCCTATATTCTATATTCAGATTTCTTAATATAATATCGAATACTTCTATGTTCAAACATTCTCGAGAGGATAAAAACCGTAAAATCTTGAATGTAGAGGATGCAAAATGCAACTTAAGAAAAAGTGCATACGGCTTTTGTAATTTTCTTATTTTAACTTGTTTGGATTGACTTTACTTTTTATTTCTTATTTTTTTCCTTAATTAAAATTTAGTCCCGCTCTTCAAATTTTTGCAAACCCTAGGCCTTTCAAACTTTCGCAACATATATCCACGTACAGTTTTTCTTTTTCTTTTTTTATGTTTAAATAGTATTTTGAATTTTGATGGGAAAACACAGAAAATACATTTTACTTAGGTATAGTGATAATGACCGGAGGGCACCAAGTATGGTCGAAAAAGAAAGAAAAAGAAGCCGCACCATGCGTACTGCTAAAGTCCTAATTATATAAATACAAATATTTTTATATGTTTATATGTTCACCAATAAAGGATTTTCATCTTATTTGTTTGTTTATGTACTGTGTCGATGAGGTGGTTTTGAATTTATTTATTTTTTTAGTAACGTCATGCATTTGTCAAAATCTTTCTATTACCTTTTAAATATAGGCTCGATATTTTACATTTGTCATTTCATATTTTGTCAGTGATGTTATGCAGTGGCTTCTCATAGAAGATTATCGGTAAAAAGTAATTTCCAAACCTTATCATATGTGGCGAAATTTTTATACCGAATGATATGTCAAAATTTCAATATTTATCAGAACAAGTTAAAACCCTATAGAACTAGCATAGTCTTTTTAATAAATTACATCCCTAGTAAAACTTCAGAGAACAGCAGGATATGAAACTTGGCTTTTGACTTAGCTAATGACCAGATCTTATGGAGGGAATGTTCGCTGGATCAAGAGTGTTCGAAATCTTTAGTCTGGTGACTCGGTCGGCAGAGACCGAGTTAGATGCAATAGAGGCAAAAGTTGCTAACTATTGAAGGCTTTTAGTGGGCAAACTCAATTGATCGACAAGGAAATTAATTTTGTCCGACAAAGAATACGAGCGAAAGTAATCAAGCCTTGGAGTGGAATGTCGACAAACGGAGATCGACTAAGTAACCAAAAAACCACAATAGATGTAACCGTTGACGGAATAAGGCCACAGATTAAAACCTCATAAGTGACAGCTCTTGCACGACCGATAATCCAATTTATCCACTCTACATTAGATCCCATTTTAATTATTGTGAATTTTAAGAAATCCCACTCAATATGGTTGTAAAATTTATTTATATTTTAATTCAAGAGCACGTTACTAGGACTAATCAATTCCCAGTCCAATGTGGCCAGGAACCGAACTGGGAGGACTAGTTCCCAAGTTCTAGGATTGAGAATCGGACTGACTGAACCTGGAATCAGAAATCGGACTAGACTAATCAATTCCCAGTCCAATGTGGCTAGGAACCGAACTGGGAGGACTAGTTCCCAAGTTCTAGGATTGAGAATCGGACCGATTGAACCTGGAATCAAAAATCGGACCGACCGACCAGTCCGGTCCGGTGGAACCAGTAATTTGTTGTTTGTTTGTCGCCGTGTTAGATGAGTTGGTGCTCACGACTTGAGGATGTTCCGAGTGTGCAGTGAAGGATGAGGAGATAAGTGGTTGTTTCAGTTAGATCGGTCCTTTTGTAGTGACCCCATCTAATCGACGGGCTAATAGGAGTCAATCGTTTTGTTGATAGCTCTGTCTTTTTCTATAAATCATCCAGAAAGAATCTCGTTTAGTGGCTGCATGGCCTTGTTGTCAATTCATAAACTGCAGCACAATTGCAAAGGAAGGTGGGGAAAGCAGAAAGCAAAACCTAAAAATGGCAGGATGGTTTTTTAAAGCTTTTTTTTTTTTTTTTTGCTTTTTCTTTTTTTATATCAACCGATCTGGTTTGGTCGGTCCAATCGGTCCAATTCCCACCTTAGAATGGGTAATTGGACCGATGAGCCACCGATTCTAGGAATGAGAACCGGCAATTAGACCGCCCTTTCTGGGAATCATCCAAAACTGGCTGGTCCGGTCTGGTTCGGGCAATTCCTATTCAAACAGTTCCCATTGTACACCCTTACACGTTACCCCAATTTACTTCTTTCCTTGGTTTCATGTGATGAAACACTTCCTGGGCCACAGTGATATCATGATTAAGCCTACTTTCAAAGAATGCACTTTGATAAGGACTAGAGATTTGGGGGAGAAAATGATTAAGCCTGTCATCAAGTATTCCGGAGATCTGAAGAATTTAAATAGCATGCGTATCCAGGGAAGATCAAGTCAGGAATCTGATCGGCAAGGTCACTCTATAATCTATTCTCTGTCCCATCCTGATTCCCAACCTGATTGAAACAACTCATCTTGAAACTTTTGAAATCAGACAGTACCATCATCATCTCTTTCAACCCATCTGTGCAGATCAATCTTTAGTCTTAGAATTTCATCGCTGGCTCTCCTCTGAAAGCATGTTCTCTTTCTATGCCGTTAATCTCCTTCCTGCTGTGAGGACCGCTCTTCTTGCACCCACTTGAGAAGAGCTTTACTGCAATCGTCGAGCTTGTTTTGAAGCGCATGCAGAGTCCTTGCTTCTCGTAATTGGTCCATGCATTTTCCGGCCCGAATGGCTTCGGACCTCTTCCTTCACGGAACTCGAAATCCATCACCGGAGAAGTACGGATCCAACTCAGGATCATTGACTTCTCGTTGAAATTTCAAGTGATGGGCAAATGACCCCACAACCTTCGGATCGGATTCCTTACATGAGGACAGTTCAAATGTGAGAAAACTTAGGATCCATTCGTTTCGCGGAAAACGGGCCATTTCCAGAAAACATTTTCCCAAAAGTCATTTTCCAGAAAAATGACAATATTTTCCGATATTCGGCTAAAACTTGAAAATGTTTCAGAAAATGTTTTCCGGTGTTCGGTAAGGAAAATATTTTCTACTGGAAAATATTTTCTAAAATTTCACCACTTAGGTAATTCTCTTGAACATCGTTTGTGGGGCTTGAATCCTTTAAATGGCAATGACCCTTTTGCTTGGGAATAGTTTAATACGGTCTCTGTTACGAAGTTGCTTGCGGTCCGGGGGGACCCCCACAGCTCCTCTCCTTTTTTCCTCTTGGTGTTGTCTTGATCGATCAAAGATATGTGGTCACTATATCCAATTAGCCAAATCGGTGCTTTTGTTTCCTGTAATGAAAATTTTTTGAAGTCTCCTGGCCGAAACTAGCAATTTGAGAATTCACAATTAGAATCGCTCCGTGTACTTTGTGCATCATTAGTAATGCCCTTTCTATTGGAATCCCACTATCCAAATGCACGCTTCATCTAATTAAAAAGTCGACAAAAATTATAAACATAACAAAAGGCACGAAATTGCACAGAATTCAACACCACATAATTAGGCAGATAAGCCTAGAAAGAGCAAGTCAAACATCATCCACGGTTTCCTCCCACTGATAGTCGAGTAAACAATTACAGGCACCATTCTACTATATGAGAGTGACTACATTACTAGGTTTCAGATAGGATGTCATGCATGGTTATAGGCCCTCTTTCGTCCGACCAAATTGGGTACAAACTACCAAACCAAATATCATAACAACATCAGAGTTGAGCTTCCCACATCTTACACCAGATCCTGAGAGGGAGGTGACAGCTACAAACTACCCATTATCCCACAAAAACAAACAAACGCAGCCGAAAATGTTCTTACATCCTGAGAAGAAATCTTGAGCCAGCTCGGAGAAGTCCTCTTGTAGGGTAGAGCAGAAGCTGAAATATCCTTACTGCCAAGTATCAATAAAACCCACAAAGGAGGGACAACCAGAAACAAAAATGGAGTTAGCAAAAATCGCAACTGGTCAGGACAACGGCGACCAGACAATACCCATAATCATGAGCATGTAAGAGAATAATCAAACTAATTATTTACGAGAATGATCAAAGTAAACCCATTTCATTCAAATTCACATCTAATTGATAAACGCCCAACATATGTCCAGTTAGAGTCAACGTTCAATGCGCTCGAGGCATAAGAGTATAATAATTCAACCAAAAACCCCTGCAAATTAAATTTAATTCCTCCGCACATAACTATTTGTATACCAGCATGATCGATGTATCACCAAATCAAGATCAAATCACCATCACAAATGCAAGTAAGAGATAAAGAACTTCAAGAAATCATTTCCCTTGTCTTGTAGCTTCAAGCTACTGTTATTCATCTTCACAAATGCAAACGATAATAAGTAGCACCAAAACCTTAATCCTCAAACACCAGCAAGCATTTGAAAAAATGCAAGTGAGAATTTCACGTAGATCACTCCAGATCATGCAGAGCCACTACCTCCACAATGAAGAAGACATCCAAGGGCTTGCATTGTTGGGTTTGACAACTAAAATATGGAACAAATAAGTGGGTGTCTATGACATTGCAACTTACCTCAAGCGAGGGAATCATGAGAAATCAGGGAAGCATTGCCTCATTTTCATTTCCACATATACAATCAACCAGAGCCTACAATTAAATCCAGTAAAATCCACACCACATTCTGGTAACCATTCTATATCATCAAACGAAAGAGGCATATGCATCCCGAAGACACAATCTCCTCCTATCCGGACACCATCATCTCTGCACCCCTCGATAACACAATCTCGAAAATCCAGAAAAAACGGAAACGCATCCACTGTCCAGAGACATTCCGTGCATTTAGGAAACACCTCGGCAGGCGCGGCTCAGACCACAATCGCCACCGAGATCAAAGAACAACACAACAGCAAAATCACATCCGCAAACAATTTCCGCAACACAAGTAAATTGAGAATCCAAAGCATCCAAGCAAAGGAAAGAAGTGAAAACATAGTAGAGAAACGAAGTCAAACACCGGCGATTCACGCCGGCATGCACTTCAAGTCTAAGCGCGACGGTCGACTCACGCGGCCGGCCGGGGAAAAACCATCCGGCGGCTGAAGTGAGAGGCGTGTACCTAGACCGCGGATATTCTTTGCTGCCGATGAGGGGAAACCGTCCGAGGCAAGTGTGTGACTCGGCAGAGTCCATTGATTGCGCGATGAGGGATGCTTCGCCGCTGCTAATCGTTAGCATCGAAGGAGGAGGAGGACGAGATCAGAAACCTCAGGTTTCGTGAGAAAGAGTGCATAAATGAGGAAGGAAAGAAGCAGCGCAAGAGCGGGTGCAAGAAGATGGGAAAATGATTTCCTCTTTTCACGATGTTACAAGGGGATTTTTCGTTGACCGGAAATTTCTTTTTTTTTTTACCGTCTATTTTCCGCCCACCTGAACACTGGAAATTCTAGAAAATATTTTTCTAGAAGTTATTTTCCACGAAACGAACGGACCTTAGTTTTACAATTTTCGCATGGTGGTGTCGACTCTGCACCTTATTTGGTTTTCTTCTAAAGTAGTTTTGTGCGGCCGGTGCACATGCACGAATTTCTTGTTTATTTCTAATGAATGACAACATGTGTTCGAATTAATTTAGAAAAGTCAGTATGTGTTCAAATAAAAAGACTTTTGATGTCCTCTGAACATCAAAATGCCATAGAATTATTGCAATTTTATAAATGTGTAATTACGTTGACAAATATCAAATATATTGTTGGTGAAAAAAATGATCAATAAACTGCTCATCTGGTAGTTCATTAGTGACCTGCCAACTCTCATAGTAAAGTACTACTTTTTATGGGATTGTTTATAAATAACTTATAAATTATCGTATAGATTGATACTGTTCTTACTGTAATTTACTAATTTGAATGAGCTGCCAACTTTTATACGATGAAGTCACCAACTCTTACTTAAATAACTTTTAAACATTTATTAAATCCCTTCAAATTTATTAATTTTTATAAAAACTACCAACCTGCCTAATATGTCACAAGCTATTATTGATATTATCATCCCTTATAAGAAATTGTCAACCTTTATACGAGTGAGATCCAACTTTTTTACGATAAAATGACCAGCTAATGTTGTGTTTAAAAACTCTTATTTTGGCCATTTACTTATTTAATCGATTCCCAGTTACCAACTTTTCTAATATCTTACAAATTTTCATTGACATCACCATCTCTTATGCGAAATTGCCAACCTTTATTTGAATAAAATACAAAAATGATTAAATTACCAACTAGTTTTAGGTTATAAACTCTTATTCGAGCTACTTACCAGTTTTTTATTAGATGGATTCAAAGTTACCCAGTTTTCTACTAATTTACTTACATTTCTAATATCTCACAAACTTTCAGAACATCAATTCTGATTTTTCTAATAACTTCCCGACTTTTTCTAATATGTTACAATCTTTTATGGAAATTACTACATCTTACATGAAATTACCAACCTTTAGGGTGATGAGCTAAGACTTCTCTATGATAAAGTTACCCACTAGTATTTAAGTTACAAACTCTCATTTGAGCCATTCGCCAACATTTATTCAATCAAATTCCAAATTACCAATTTTTTTAAGTAACTAACCAACTTTTTTTCAGGAAGTCGAACCGACTCTTATGTATGTGACCGACTCTTATATCTAATCAAAAAAATTATTTAAAATTTTTTTTGTCGGTCATATTCTATTCATACTCTAACTTTCACTTTTAGACTCTACCATGCCTCCTTATGAGGTATACGAGTTGAAACCCATATTTGAAACTAAATTGTTCTCACCCAAACCTCCTGAGAATGTGAGGATTTAAACCCTTCACCTCCCCCTTCCATGTTAGAATAGTGGCCACCAAGGCAAATCCTAGTAGTTAAAAAAAAAAAACTTTATCTAAATTACTTACCACTTTTTTCCAATTAAATTACCAGCTAATTTTAGGCCATCGACCGCCATTTGAGCGACTAACTAATGCTGGTTTGGTCGTTCCCAAAATTACCAAATTTATTTCTAATAAAAAAAATTTCCGAATTACCCATTTTTTGGGCCTCTCCCTATCAAAGGCCCAAAACTTAAAGAACTAATCTAACCAAGAGACTAGAACAAACCCATAGGTGAGCCCAGGCCCAAAATTCGAAACAAAAGTGCGTAGGACGAACCTACACGAGTGCAAATTCATTAATTCTTGACGACAAATTGATAGGACAAAACTTTAAGGTAAGAAGGTATCGCATCATTATTTAATTAGTTCGAATACATATATTTTCCCAAATTCTGATTTTTTTTTTTAGGAATATGTCCATATGTAGCTGAGTTTAATTTATCACATCCGGATCTAAACTTTTCAACAATAAAATTCTCAATATGCCAAATCATTCAATATCGGGGAAAGTTTCCTACCCTATAGGGATATTACCATATAAATATAAGAGCAAAATAATGTGGCAAGTTCAATTATAAACTTTTCAATTGTACCAATTCAGTTGTCAAACTCTCAATGATTTACCAATGTAGTACTTCTAACCAATTTTGACCCAAAAAAACTAACATGACATACCTAATGTGGCCAATTCTGTCCTTGCACTCATAGATTTGATTTAGAAGCACCAATTTGGATTTTTTTGTAAGATAGAAATTAATTTGGGAAAATGCGTCGTGGGATAAATATACCATGGGTAATCAGTTTGAGAATTTTAATGGCAATAGCCCTTGTTCTTTCTCTAGATGAGCAAGGAAAATCGTGATGCTTTCTCAAATTTTCGTTTCGTAGTAAATAAATAACAAATGGACTAACCAGAATAATTTTACAAGGACCTAGTTCTTACCTGTTAGAGGGTTGCTTTTTGGAAAAATAACGTGGAAACGTTTGATTTTTCTGTCTTTCTAACCTGATGAGGACAATAGATGCTGAGATTCATGGTGCTTCCGAATCTATTCTTTTCCATGAATGATGTACATGTGCATGAATGAGAGAAAATGATGAGAGATTTCAACCGTATTTGGACAAAATATAAAATTCCCGTGAATAAGATATTTGCTTTTGGAGTGGGCATTGAGAATTAGGCATGGTTGTATCTTCTAAGCTAAGACCGACAGCAACTCTCAATCAAATCAAATCAAACCGTTAATTTTGTCCACAAAGTATTAAGGACGGGAAGATTTCTTGTTCTAGTCTACTTCTGGCTTTTCCCCGTAAACGCGGCTTTTACTTGGTAATTTCCTCTACCACTCCCAGCAAGAATTATTTTAAATTTTGACCACGACAACCCTTGACATAAAATTAAAATATATATATATACATTTTAGTTGCGTGTGGAGGTACGGTGTTAGCGTGTTGCTTAAATTAGAAGATTAAATCGCACAAATTTTATGTCAAATGACCAAAAGCGGACTTGATGAGAGCTTTGAAATTTCGAAAAATCCCAGAAGGAATGCTATATGTTCTAACAAGTCAACGACACTTTCAATTGGAGCACGATAAAGCAAACTAGCATGTATGAGTATGCTTTTATCTTTTGCTTTTTGTTTATAAATAAATTTTGCAGTGGATGTACTTTGATCTTTTCTTAATTCAGAGTACCCGGAATTTTTCGCAATATTACAAATGTTGGCACATATATTCATATGTCAATTTTTAATGAGCTTTGAAATTTTGAAAAAATTCTAAGAGTTGAAAAAGAACGCTCTAACCTAAGGTAGAGTTTGTAGCTCTTATCGAAGCAATAGAGAGCAAAGTCATAATGTACTTTAATAGGTTCCAAGCTACAAAAATATAAAAATCCACCGTCAAATGCCAGGATCCAATGCAAGACAGGCGGTCAAGACTATTTTGGAGTATGGTACGGGGCAAAGAAATTTCTAGTGAAGCAGTGAAATGCGTAGAGATCAAAGAGCACATCGATTATGAAGGCATTAAGCTGGCTGGCGTTGACATTGAGAGCAGATGCTAGAGGACAAATGCGGATCAGGTATGACTCTCTTCATCACTCGAGGAAAAAAATTGCAAACGTTGTTAATGTAAATAGCACAAATTTCCTAAGACTTGCAGTATCATTATAAGTCAGGCCTAACACTTTGGAACGCACAATGTGACTACAAGGACTTTGACAAGTTTTTTTACCTCTTTTGGGTCGATCATTGACAAGTTAATTGAGGGAGGGGAAAACAGGTTGAATAATACGATTACTAGACATGAAAATTTTGGGACTAAAAACTCAAATTGAAGACTTGTTTCACGTGTTTGACAAATTGCTTTCTCAACCGAAAAAAAAAAAAAAAAAGGATAAGTGCAATAGAAGTCCTCAAACTTGTCATGAAAATGCAGTTGAATTAAAACTTGCAAAAAATGCACGAGTTAAAAACTTGTTAAATTATTTCAATCGAGTCCTAAAATTGATACTTTGTCAAATTTACTAACGGAAAATACGGACGTGGCGCGACGTGGCATTTTAAATAATTTTTCATTTTTCACATGGCTTTTTTAATTATTTTTATTCAATTTTAAAAAATTAGATTTAAAAACTAAACAAAAAAAAAAAAAGCTAAATTTCATTTTAAAAAAACAAAACAATTTTTAAAAAAAGGAAAAAAAAAATGGCTACCGCCCATTGCCAGCCACCCCCACCCAAGGCTGGCAACGGTCGTCGCCCCTCCGATGATAGGCGGCAGCCATTCTTTTTTTCTTTTTTGAAACTATTTTGTTTTTATAATAAATCTTAACTTTTCTTTTCTAGTTTTTAAATTTAATTTAAATAAAAACAATTTAAAAAAGCCACATGGAAATGAAAATTCATTTTAAATATCACGTCCGCGCCATATCAGTATTTTCCGTGAAAAAATGTTGACGATGTTAACTTTAGGACTCGATTGAAACAATTTAACAAATTTTAGGACTTGATTGCACTTTTTACAAGGTTTAGGACTCAATTGCATTTTCGTTACAAGTTCTAGGACTTCTATTGCACTTCTCCAAAAAAAAAAAAAAAAAAAATGTCTATAAACAGGGCATATCTCCAAACCTGGATATTATGGACAATTACCCCGTTCTACTCTGGAAAAAAAAAAAAAAAAAAAAAGTCGATTTTTTTCTATATTGTTGGTACAAGAATTATCTACCTCCTTATTTTCAAGTAACTTATTCACATATTGACATTACCAACTCTTTTTGACAATTTGTGAAATTTCCAACTTTTCTTATATTTTACCAACTTTTGTTTGTTTTTCTTATCAACACCTCATGTTTATCAACTCTTATATGAATTTACCCATCTTTATTAACTTACTTATTAACTTTTTTATTATTATTCAGTTGTTGTTTTTTACAACTTTTATTTATTATTCCTACAAGCGCCCTAATTTTACTCAACTTTTATATAAATTTACCAATCTTTATTTATGTGACTTATCAACTTTTCTTCCATTACATTACCCACTAGTTTAGGTTAATCAACTCTCATTCAAGTTGCTTAAAATTTTTATCTGAATTTTTGTTTTCACACTTATGAATGTTTTCATTCAGTCTTTAACTTTTATTTACCTTACTTAACAACCCATTAAACTTTCTCTTAGAAATTACCGACCTTAATTAAAGTGACTACCAACTAGTTTTGCAACATCAATTCTTATTTGAATTAATCACCAATGTTTATTTGAATCTTTAAATAGCCAAAAAATATTAGCAAGTAACTCAAATGAAAGTTGGTAAACCCAAAATGAGAAAAGTTAGTAAGTCGCTCTACTTTACATTGGTTATTTCATGTAATAGTTAGTAAATTTAGAGCATTAGAAAGTGATGCAAATAAAAATAGGTAAGCGAGTACAAAAGTTTATGATTTGCAAACTACTAAAGAAGTTGGTAATTTCATAAAATATCAGTAAGTTACCAACAAGTAATTTAAAAAAAAAATGTCACCGTTCTTTTTATATTAACAATTTTTATCATTTATTGATACTTATTAAATTTTACCAACGTGGGAAAAAAAAAAGCATGTCTTTCTTGCATAGAACAATAGTATTCTGTGATTATGACATCTCCTTCGTGGAAGGATTGATTAGCGTACCGCTCAGATCAACAGTTACTCAAAAACCTATATAATGATGATTAGTGACTAGGAGATAATACACGCGAGGCGTTATTAAACATTATTAGGGAATGGACAAGACATTAGACGCCCACGTGAAAATGAAGCAATAATTCACGTCACTTTCCACCAGATCAGTGCTAGAAGATAACTAGCGACACGACAATATAGTACTTTCACCAATTGGGGATATTTAAAATGTACATTAATTAGGGCATCCAACTTTTTGTTGTCTGCTTTTTATAAGTTAAATTCCATTCTAAAAGACAGGGTGAATGTGCAATGTAGATTCGTGATTCATGGTCCCATGAGTACGAATATTAGGTAAAGCCGCATTGGGCGGCTCACGCGGTCACGCCTCATTGATAGGACCTTTGGAAAAGAACCATTCGCGAGGTTCTATGATAGGACTTCACCAAGGTTTTGAAGAAGCTATAATCCGTTTTGATCATCCAAGAAAGAGAAGATCAACAACAATTTCATTACAAAACGAGAAGACCGACAAAGGGTACTTGCGAATTGTTATTTTTACATAAGTAGTCATGAAATAGAAATCCTCATTTATGAAAAAAAAAATGAATTTGTTTACTAAAATTTAAAAGTACATATATCAACGCTTGAACCTCAATTGTGTATTCCAAAAAAAAAAAAACCTCAAATGTGTGATATTTTTGTTATTTACCATTTAGTTTAAGAAAATCCAAAAGAGAGAGAGAGAGAGAGAGAATTCGATACTTTAAATTTTCACGCAGGGGTACATGGCATCTTCTTACTCAAAGTTCCTTTCCTTGTGCTTTCTTGAGAGAGAGAGAGAGAGAGAGAGAGAGAGAGAGAGAGAGAGAGAATTCGATATATTGCATATACTGCAGTTTTGTAGCCAAAACATTTCTCACACAAGCTCCCAATCCTTTTGGTCATGTCGACTTTTTATTCAAAATCAAGAACAAGCACGCTTGCCAAGCTCAAAAGTAAGCTGCAAATTCATTCTTTGCCTTAGGACTTGGCACAAGGAGGCATATAAGCGGGCTGCCCGCGCATTTTGTTCGTGTTAGCCGGACCGTCCGTGACGATGAGAACCGTGTCCATGCCCCAGCTAGCATGTCGCTCTAAGTGACAGTGCATAAACCATACTCCTGAAAGGAAAAAAAAAACCACAATCATGAAAATAATGAAGCCAGCATGCACAGGCTTTAATACTGAATTATGTCAAACACGATGCGTAATGACTCTTTGATTTTGTGAGCTTGACAAGTGAAGTACCTGGATTATCTGCGACGAATCTGATTGTCGTCCAACCGTTCTTGGGAAGTCCGATCGTGTTGACCAAGGGTGGATCGACCAAGTTGTATGTCTTTGGACTAGTCTTATTGTCGAAATTTCCATTGCCCACTCCCACCACGTAGAAGCTGTAACCGTGCAGATGCATCGGATGGTTCTCCGCAGCGCCGACGTTGGTTCCTTGGAAAATTATTTCGACAACCGACCCGTATTTGATCATCTTCACTTTTGTTCCTTGGCTAGGGTATATCGTATTGTTGCCCACGTCGCCGGTGAAGTTGAAAAAATACGGTGGTATGCTCGGAAAAGTACTGTTATACACTCCATGGATATGCCTGTTGAAAATAAGAATCGTCCGATTGGCATTAGTCCATCATGATTTGTCCTCGACTTTAAATCAACATGATTTGTATTTAGAGATTTATTTTGTACCGTGTCATATCATCCATCATATAATGAGATTTATCACTAGAAATCTAGATCACAATGTCTTTTGTGCATTACCTGTAATATGCTTGTAAAATGTCAATCGTGGGAGTCACGAAACTGATGTTGTTCAAGCTGGCCGATAGCCTATTTCCGTCCGGACCATCACATGACTCGTTCGCGCAATATATTTGATTGACGGAAACTGTCATGAAGATCCGCTCCGTGATTTTCAATGGGACGCTAATGGGATGCTGTTTGCTTGCTAAACTCTTCAAACGGACCGTGAAATTGCCTGCGGCATCCTTGTCATCATAAGCTGGGAGAGATGGAGAGTACGGGGTCGACGGCGGAGTGTAGTTGCCACTATACTGAAAGATCGCTGTCGTGCTAGTGTTGTCGAATGGAGCAGTTGTATCTGCGAAAGGGCTTCCCATGATGTAGTAGTGGCTAGGAGATTGGTTCGCCGTGACCAAAACGTCCATGGTTTGTCCAGGAGTTATCATTATGTAATCGGTTTTGATGGGTTTTAGATACGCTCCATCCATTCCAACCACCGTAAGGTTGTGTTTCGCGATGCCGAAGAAAATTTCTTCGTTCATCACCGCATTGACAATGCGGAGAAGGTACGTCTTCCCATAATTGACCAATAGGCGGTACGTTGATGCTGCGAAAAGCCAAAAAAAATTTCCTTTATCCGCATAATAACAAGCAGAAATTGGAAGTGCTTCAAAAAAAATCATGCTTTGTCTTGACATCGCCGTCAAAAATAGTGACTCTGAATTTCTTGTCGCCATATAAAAGCATGAAACAATTTTTACATATGCATGGTTTCTGAATTTGACGATTACAAATATAGGCCATAAAGAAAGATATTAGTGTGGTGGGTAGCTATATAATTTCTATCATATTTTTCATCAGTCTTGTGAAATATTTATCCTTATACAGGAAAGAGAGTTTGATTAAATTTCTAAAAATAAAATTCACTTTACCTAGGTTAAAACCGATATGAATGAAAATCTGTGTATATGTAACCAACAATACTTCAAAGGAATGGAACTAATGAATATAGTACCTTGTCGACCGATAATTCAGTAAAACTAAATATTTAATTTTGCAACAAATCAGAGGAAAGTCATATAAAATTGAATTAGTACCATTAGAGCAGTCATATAGATCTCCCGGTTGACCATTGATGGCGAATGCATCCGACACGTTCGGATCACCGCCAGTTTCAAGTGCCTCATCGATTATGGCCATCACATCTCCGTTATACCATTCGCCTAGCATAAAGAGAAGCATACAAGTCCCCGTCGTCATTCTATCCATCATTAACAAACGCTAACATTTGTAGTCAAGACGGAAAAGAAGGAAAAGATGCAGCGGCTCATGTGACATTCCCATGGGAGTAGAGTATGAACATACCAAGAACAAGTAGCTCTTCCTTGTACGGCATGGGATAAGGGTAGGTGGTTCCGGGTTTTGGATATATGATGATGGCACCGTGGACCGTGGCACGTGACCAGTCGCTATGGGCATGCCACCAGAGCGTCCCTTCTTCGTCGGAAAAGGAAAGTTCTTGAGTGAAGCTCGTACCGGCCGGGATTGGGCACTGGGTAATGTTCTCGGGACCATCCGGCCATGGGTTCCTAGGCTGCTTGACTCCGTGCCTGTAGATTAAAAGTACTTTCATCATCAAGCATCACGCTTGCTCACACAATCTCATGCTCGCAAGTGGATTAATTCATTCTCTAATTATTTAACCTTCTACGCTTTAGCGTCTTGTTGCTCGTTTGATGTGGTTACGCTTGTCATGGCCAATTTCACATGTATCAATCGCAAGGTCAGGGAGTATTGACGATTTGAACTTTTGGGAAGAGGTCGATTTTGATTTATCATGATCAAATGAATAAATTAGTAGGGTGGACGAGAGCGCTAAAGGTGTGAACTAGAGGCCGCCAGTTGAATATTGCTGGGAAGGATTGACGATTAGTCCCCTTTTATCATGGGAATATATTCTTTACGCGGATTGCAGCCATTGGAGGAAACAAAAGAAAAATAGCCACAACTAGCTATATGTTTACATGGTGGTGGGGAACAACATGTGCAGATGAATTTTCCCTGCTTTTGATTCCAAGATAACGCAAGACCTAGGTCATGTAATGAAGCTATGGGAATCTTATGGACTTCGGCTAGCAGACATGCAGTACAATCATTTCCGCAATAAGAGAAAAGTAAGAGGAAAGCTAGGGTAATTTTTTTTTCTTTTTGGGTCGGCAAAAGCTATGGTAATTATTTTGCGAATTTATGGAGGGACATGAGGGCTCTGTGCTACAGAACTGTCTTTTTCAGTGAAGCAGAAAGAGAGAACCAAATTGAGACTCCAACTCTAAAGAAGAGGGGGAAGATGGGAGGGGGTCCTTCTGCTTTTGTCCTCGAGCATCTGTGCACCATGCTCTACAACACATGTCCTCCTTTTGTGGATGAAGATTCGAGTGTTTTGCAAATCAATTATGAAGTCCGAGAGACGACAAACGTGCATATTATCGCCGAGGAGCGTTTTATCGCATTTTGTTTCGATTTAATTATCGCGAAATAACGAGCCGCGAGTTTACCGTGTGGGACATCATGTCCCCGCGAGAGAGAGAGAGAGGGGGGGGGGGCGTGGTTTTACCAGTGGACGGTGACGCCGTAGGTGCCCTTGTTGTGGACGGTGACGAAGACGGTATCACCCTTGTGAACCCGAATCACCGGCCCGGGCCAGCTCTCGTTCACCACCAGCATGCTCTTGGTCGTGCACAACCTCGTGAAGTTGGTTTCCTTCAGCTGCAGCAGCAACAAACAACAGAAGAGAAACCCTCATCGTCCCACGCATTTCTTGTTATGTAAGCATACGTGAGCAACTCAAAAGTGCCTTGAGACACAGATGCTGTCTGTGTCGGCACGAGCACACTTACCACGAAATCGTAGTGATGGACATTGCCTCGAGCCATGCAGAGAAGAGAGCCGTATTCCAAGAAGACGAAGCCCAGAAGAGCAGCGATCAAGGCCATCTTGTTGCCAGCCCCCCCTGTTGTCATCTTCTTCTCTGCTTTTCCAAGGCCGATCTCTTTGTCTGGTGTTTCACCTCTCGCGTCTTGTGATGGAAAGAAGCTAGTTTGGCCTTCTTATTTATAGTGCCGTGTTTCACTCCTTGGCACGAAAGAGGGATGGGGTCCCACGCGGAAAGCCCCTAGCACTTGGACATTGGCGTCCCACAGGTTCTCCTGTGTCACTACTTTTCATCGTTCGCCTGTCCCTCTTCTCCATTAGTTCAAACGAAACACATTGGAATCGAAGCGGTGATAACGCGCCAGTACTCATCTCATCAAACATTACTTTAATTCGGCCAAGGGGAAGGCATTTCATTGCGCTTTATGAATGAGGATCTACAAACGATACTTCAATTAAGCTCGTCTTCACAACTAAAGTTGCTAAACGAATGACTAACATCGGTTCATTCATAATCTGAGGAGCATCGATTTCGGGATCGGATTTCAGACGCCGGAATCATGGGTACATCACTTTTTTTTTTCCTTACGAGGGCCGGGACGATAGGAAGTGTCCTAGTCTCTCTAGTCGTCCGACGGAACGCTTACCAAGAAGCATGGCCAAGAAACAGCAACCTATCCTAAAAAGCAAATTGGAAAACCCGCACCGAGGAGGGGCTTGAACATGTGGGGAACGTGTTCGATTTCCTTGTCCCTTGTATTGGCTATTCGGCAGTGGTCCATGCGACCCCATAGCTCGGTTCGTCAATGCGGTCGTTCGTTGTTTTTGGGCTCACCACTAGAGAGATTATCACATGAATTTTGGAGTTGATTTTTTTCCCCTTTTGTAGCACACGCATGGTCTACCTAAAATTTAACTTCAGAGAATCTCCTGAACAAATATCATATCCGCAAAACAATTTATAGTATTATCTTCTATAGAAATTAAAAGAGAACTACAGAAATTTACGTCATGGTCATCTTATTAGATATCTTCAGTCGTGGAGGCGGATGCTGAAGGCTACTTTTTTTAGAGCAATTGACACGAGCATAAATCCAGCGAGCAAGCTCTGGACAAGTGCGCTATTCCTGTCACTTGCTTTGGTGCTCGGTCCAGACCAAACACATTACTGCCATATGATGCAATAGCTCTCTCGACAGGGATTTGTTTGTAACTGTAACATCAAGTCCAAAGGATACTCTTGAAAATATTTTTCTAAAAAAAATAAATTAATGGAAAAAAAATTATTGTCTAAGAAAATATATAGTAGTAAATTGTTATAGGTAATGAACATACTTTTAATTGACTAATTATTTCAAATAATACAAAAATCATTTTTTAAAATACATATTTTTTAAATTATTTATTTTCGTGAAACAAATGACATTTTATAACATTTAATAGTTAGAAAGGATAAAAAGGAATGTCCCAGTTGTCCTTTTTTTTGGGGCCGAAGTCCCAGTTGTCTTTGGCAACCAAAATTTTTGGTCGTCGAAGGTTGTAGCGGCTAACTTTTTGTCCCAGTTTACTATGTTTTATTTTGTAATTATAATGCAAAATGTCCCATCAAGTGCCACTGATCAATTTGAAAATACACCCTTTTTAGGGTTAAAATCATTGTCAAGTTCAGGAAAATTCCTTAAATTAAAAATTTAGAAGTGAAATCACGAATCATTAACCCATCATTATCAATCCATTGATGATATAATTTTTCCTTCTCAAGCATTAAAATGACAAAACACATTCCCTTACTTTTAATTGGTCTAGTTGTTTTAAGCACCACCCATTGGCTTTGAGTTTATTACTATTATATGCTAAAAAGTCCCAACTAAAAATTTAAGTTTATAGGTGAAAGGAGATTAAATGAATGTAAAATACTATGAATCACATGTGCAATCAAAAAAAGAAGTCAAGCAGATGATATAAATTTAGGTAGAACCTGACTCTGATGTCATTAAGATGTCAAACCCAAAAACTTAGTTAATAGACGTTGGGACTCTTTGCATATAAAGCCAATTAAAACCCAATAGCCAAACAATATGCGATACATTAACATTATGAATGACCTCCATCTTTTAGTTTTATCTTCTTCTTCTTCTTCTTCTTTTTTTTTTTTTGGGGGGGAGGCCATTGTCCTATTATATGGACACTAATTTGGTCCTAAACTTTCAATTTGGTCAATGAAATTTTAAACCTTTAAACAATTTTTTAGTTTAGTCCATCCAAACAATATATTTTGGAAATTGCTGACATGACAGTCTAATCAACATCGGTTTGTCGTTCGTGACATGATAAGATGACCAACAACTAACATGGAATAAACAACACCATTCTGCGATTTTGTTAAAAATGTTTTTGTGAATTTTTTCCTTTTTCTCTTTTTTTTAAAAAAAAAATTCTTTTCCACACCACCGCCACAGGCAAGGGCCGCAAACCGAGGATGAGCAGGAACAACGGGAATCGGAGTCGCGATTGGAGTCGGAGGATGAGAGGCTCCGCTAGTGATTTTTGCTTTCAGAATCTCCATTTTTGGTGTTTCCCATTTCTGCTGTGACTCGTGTTGGTAGTGAGGTTAAGTCGGGAGTTGTGTTGATTATATGGCAAGTTTACATGCGACTTCCGCATCAAGAGAGGAGCTACAGGAAAAATCTTTCAGTGATTGCCTCGCCCGTGGCCAGTGAAGGCGTGCAGCCCACGCCTGTGACCGACAAAAAAGATGAGCAGTGGTGTGCAAAAGAAAAGAAAAGAAAACGAAAATGTAAAGATTAGGAGAATTAACAAGAATTAGTAAAACGACATCATTTCAATTCGTTTCTTCCATGTCAACCATCAGTTGTGTCAAGTATGACTATATTGAAAAACCATTAAAAAGGTAAGGACTACATTAACCAAATTGGAAAGTTTAGAATTAAATAAACATTCATATGATTTAAGATTCTTTGATAAATTTCTCATTATTTACAAAACAATCATATTGTAAATTAATCTACTTAGAATCCTTACTATGCTTAAATGCACATCCAATATCTACTCCTTTACAAAGAAAAACACATCTCATTTAGTTTCAATAGTTTGAAAATGCGTGCTGATACCTTTTTATTTTTTTTGCGCCTTTTCTATTTGTTTTCCTTATTTCTCCTCTATATCTTGACCTTTGCCAAAAAGCCATAATTCATCTTTGACATTTCAAGTTCCACATCGATTAGAAGAGACCCTGTTAAGTAATTCATAAGTATACACCCATTCCCAAATGATCATTATCTTACGTGGTTATTCAAAATACTTCTATACAACATGGCTGAAGTAGATTGGGTCAAATCGTCGTGAATGGGCAGGGGGTGTGTGGCTCAGGGTTGGATCTAGGCCTATTCTAGATTCAATTAGTGAGGCGAGCGATTGTTAGGTCAAAAAACACTCAACCAAATATGTAACTCCCAGCAGGCTTCTAGGCTGGCAATACGGAGCATTACTAACAAGGATATCAATTCTTTATGTTAAAGTTTGTGACATCGCAAATCCTCTATGAGATGGGCGAGACCATATTGAGTGATTAATAAACAAGCATATCCCTAAGTGGTCATCACATTGTACAATTAATCTGATTCTCCTTTTGGCAAGGGGTCCAATCTTAGAGTAATTACATAAAAGTAAGACAATTTGAGACTCAATATTGAGTTACGAAATTTTTTACATGATTTCTCTCACCTAATATGAGACCTAAGAGATTACAATATTGCCTAACACCCTCCGCCGAGGGAGCGAGAAGAGACATACAGGTGTAGTGGATATTCTTCCCCTTAACGACAAAATATAAATATAAATTTGTAGTACACTTGTGATTTTTTTTCTTCTAAGTAAAGTAGCTTCATATTGCCTAAAAGCAAATGTGGGACCACATCCACTACAGTCCTCAGTGCCTCTAGCCATAAGATTACGTGCTCAAGGCACGTTCATGGAATAATCCTCCACCAAAACTAGGTTTCAAACCCCCCACGTCCACTTTATGTAGCTGGCCCGAGCTTAATGAATGGAAAGCTGGTTTTAAAAAAAAAAAAAAAGAGAGAGAGAGAGAGAGAGAGAGAAGAAATGTACCAGCTATTTCTCTAACCAAATAATGTGGTAGGGGATGATAGGAGTGCTTCGAGTTTGGGACTTATATAGACGAAGCTGGAAATGGTTCAAAATTTCCCCACTATCTACAGTAAACGTATTTTTTTTCTGCGAAGGATGCACTAGTTCTTCCCAATAATGGCCCAAAATGGCATGTCTTGATTTTCTCACTTCCTTTTCTTTCATTTCAAGAAGTGGAGGGCATCGAAATCCCCACTTAAGTAGATGGGAAAGATCTTTCTACCCGATGGAGGCCGTCCCTTTGCTCAGATACTCCCTCAACCGATGTTCGCTCAATCCAATCGATCTTCTTTACTTTGCATGATCAATTTTAAGTGGAAGCCTAAACCATAAGGTGAGAGGATGCTAAGATTTATGTAATAAATGACGATATTCATGAACAAGCTGCACTCGATAACGATACGACACTGTCATGCAAAGCCCATATGAAGAATGAATGACATTATTGATTTGCTTGCAAAGCCGACCGAGCAAGAATGGGCATTGAATATTTTTTTTTTTTTTTTTTTGGTAAAGAGAATGGACATTGAATATTTGTGATGCCGGACATGAAGAAATGGTAAAATGGCTCACTTTTCGAAATCTCTTTCGTGTAAACTTCGTCTTTATCTCCTAAAATTAGGTCGCGGTCACTAAGGTTTTTTTCAGTATTAGAGAGAATGGGGAAACGTGGAGGCCATGCAACCATTTCTTCTTCATACGACCAGCGGCAGTGTTCGAGGAGCAAGATGGTGCTGCACTGATCAGTAGGGCAGTCTTCTACCGGAGCACTATTCTGGCCTTGTTATTTTCAGCGGTGGCAGGTAGAACTCATGAACAACGACGGGCATAGTTGCAGCCAATGGGCAAGTCACCAATAGCTGAGCTCATCTTTCGTGTAGTGGGGGCACCATGATCGCTCAAGTGGAGCACCAAATGGAGCACTTCTTCGCCAATTGCACCAATTCAACCTTTTTCTTTTTTAAATTTCTGCGCAAGCGTCAATGGAAGTACGGACTCTTGGCCACTTCAACTTCGTGCGATTGACTGCCGGAACGATTGGCTAAGGTCCGATTGGCTGAATAATCTTGTCGAACTATTATATTGTAACAATATTCCTGAAATGCAAAACAGAACTTTGTAGAATGAATACAGTTTTTTAAAAAGTTGGAACGATTGCGTATATGAATAAGGGTCTTCGCATCATCAGATGTAAACCCTTTCTTAGTTGTTCATCATAGTGGCATCTTAATTTTTTATAATTTTAGGATGTAAAGCTGCCGGACCTAAAAAGTTAGGAGGTGACATGCCCCCTTTTGAAGTTTAGAGAGCTAAACGGAGTATCTCCTAATAAATTCAAATTGTGACAATCACATGGACACCACACCATAAATTTTTTCAATGGTGTGTTCACCTATACTTTTGAAAAGGAGTTTCCCTTAAACAATATAACAATTAGAAAAAGTTTAATATACTAAAGGAAAAAAAATATATATGTATTGTGAACTATCATATACATTTATGTGTATATAGCAATATTTGTATCTTTTAGAATATTTCAAGTGTTTCCAAATCAAATAAAGTTCAAATCGTAAGAGCCGTAAAACCAAAATGAGTAAGAATCCAAATAACAGGTCACTTCAAACATATTTAGATATTATGTTATAAGTTGATGTGAACTTTATTATGATATGATTAAAATCCATGGATCATAACGGCAAATTACTCTACACCCAAGTCACTTGAGAGCCAAAGGTCTAAATTTTGCCGGTTCATTGAACTTGCAAGATACTTTTACAGGTTTTTATATAATCGGGGTTTCACGTCCATTTTCTTGAATTAATTATTAAAAAAAAAAAAAACCAACAATAACATACGGCTTGGATGATAATGATTAGTGGGTACTGACGTGATTCTTGGAATGTAATGACTCCAATTTTTTTAAGCGGCTAACCAAAAGGGATGAACCCTTAATCGTACTGGTCTACCGATCCCTCATTTAACCTGGCGATTGTTGGTACTAGTGCATTAGGTGAAGGATAACATTGATAGCATGTAAAATCAAGCTGACCCCTCAAAGCCAGAGAGAAGATAATATGTGATGATGAGGAAAACACAAGGCTCTATCTTTCTATGTCGCCACCAGTACTAACTATATTTATATTTGTTGTGATGTTTCCAGCATCAAACAGACAAAAGTCATAGGGTTGATTTTAGGGTGGAGGTCGTCCTTCTCCTTCCTTCTAATCCCAATGTAATTTCAATTCATTCTATTGCCGCGATAATCAAAAAAGAAATTGGAATTGAGATTAGAAGAAACAATATTATGCTATTCACACACGCCCTGCGCATGCCAAACTGCAAATGCATGTTGGCAGTTTTAAGTAAGAAAATAAGAATATCGATTTCGAAGGTAGTTTTAAGTAAGAAAATAAGAATATTGATTTCGAATGCAAGGTATATACTACATAATAGTAAAAGAATTATTAGATGCTTTTCGGAGATATCAAAATTTCATTAACGATATCCAATTGGCTCTATGTTTTTGTTATGTTGAAAACTGGAAAATGATGGCATTTTGATCAATCAGAAAGAGAATACAAAATGCGAAAGTCGACTTTATATATAGTATAAATGATAGATTCTAAATGAAAGTTGAGGTGAGTGGGATGCATACATTAAATGACTAAATACTTACTCAAGTCTCGAATGAAATGATTAGGGAAAATTACCGAACAGGACGAAGCGTTTTTTAATATGCAATCAATTCTAAGGTTTAAAAAAGTGAAATAAATAGGGTAATACTCTTAAAAACCCAAAACTGGTACACTTGTGATAAATTTACCCCCAACTATTTTTTTGACTACCAAAAACCCTAAACTGATATACCTTTGACAAATTTATCTCAAACCGGTACACTTACGACAAATTTACCCTATGTTAGTTTTTGTTAAATTTTAATTTAAGTAAATAACACGTTACAGTTGATTAGTGTACTAATTTGAGATTTTACACTCCGTTTGTCACGGTTTACAATTTTTGTGATTTTTTTGTGGTATTAATCTAATTTAGCGGAAGGTATAATTGTCACAAATTTACCAATTTTGGGTTTTTTGTGGTCGAATAAATTATTTTGGGATAAATTTATCATAAATCTACCAATTTATGGTTTTTTATGGTCAGTCGGGGTAAATTTATCATAGGTGTACTAGTTTGGGGTTTTTTATGGTAAAAAAGAATAGTTTTTGGTAAATTTGTCACAAGTATACTAGTTTGGAGTTTTTCGGAGTATTAACCCTTACAAATATTATAAATCGGATGCAATTGTTCATTCAATTCGCTGACATGGCATGCCTACTTTATATTTTATTTTTATTTTAACATATAATTGATGGGACACTAAAGATGGCACCGATGTGGTACAAAATAAATCCACAAAAGGGCAAAAAAGAAAAAGTAAAGCCAGCTACCCCTGAGAGAGAGAGAGAGAGAGAGAGAGAGGTTGGAGATTGGGCAGCACTACTAGCAGGAGTGGCGCACTGCCGCTAGTGGTCGCATATCGACAACTTGGGGTTTACATGGTAACATCTCTGTTCCTCCTGGATTTATGTTCTTTTGTTCCCTAATAAATAAAAAACAAAAATTCGTTTGGTAAAAAAAAAAAAATTCCCAAACAATTTCTCTATTTTTTTTCCCGGAATAGATTTGAATTAGAAATGAGAAACAAAAAAAAGTTACTTCTTATTCCTGAATAATTTCTAAAAGTAAGCCAATTTTTTTTTTTTTTTATTCCTCTCTCTTGCCGTGGCCACCTCCAACCGCTCGAGCCACCGCCGCCTACCGCCGCCGATCACCGCCGACCGCCACGCCAACCGCCGCCACTATCGCCGCCGCACGGCGCCGACGGCCGATGGCGCGGATGGGATGTGTGACGACCGCCGATGACGTTTGCGCCGGCGATCGTGCAAAGGCGGCGACGGCGGCGGCGACGAGCGGCGGTGGCCGGCGGTCGACAATCGGCGATCCGTGAGCAAGAATAAAAAGCGAATAAGTACAAAAAGAAATTGTTTCGTACTAAAGGCATTTCTATTCTTTTTATATTTCAAAAGTATAAATTTTATGTAGTTACCAAACACCTTATTTTACTCGAAATTATTCATCGGAATAAAAATAAAAAGAACTATTTCTGAAAAGAAACTATTCTTCAGCCAAAAACGTTACCATGCACACCCTTTAAAGCCCGCCCTCACAGGGCCCTCTCTTTACCCTTGACTTTTTTTAAAATTATTTTCTTTTTTGATTTTTCCCCTTTTTTGGTTTTTTTTTTCCAATTCTTTTAGTTTTTAAATTTTTCTTTTATATATATATAGATTTCAAATTGATCTACGTTGTGTCACGTCAATGCAGCAAAATTTAAAAAGCTTCATCGAATTTTTAATAGGTCACATTTGCAAAATTGGCTGAGCAACTGCCAAAATGACTTGAATGTACTTATTTTAAAGTGATCAGGACTTGATTACATTACTTGCACATTAGTCCAATTGTTCGGGATCCTTAGTATAATTTTCCTAAAAAATCGTTAGTCATGTCATTAGGAAATAGACAAGTACCTAAGTGAAAGATTTTAGAACTCTTATAGTGGCTTTAATTTAGGAAAGAAAATACAAGCGAGTCTCTTTGAGAATATGCCACTTTGATGCGAATATTAAATGTAGCTGTCACGTTAATTGATTAAAAGCATACTTTTTCCCCCTTTGGATCCTTTAAGTGACAAAATTCCAAGTGAGCAATTCTCCATCTATCGTGACATGTTCGTATAAGGATCGAGCAACCATTCCCAGGACAATCATCGATAGGTCTGAGGCCTTTATTAGAGATTTTCATTCGAAGTCTCCCTCGTAGTATTGACTTAGAACAAGACAACCAGAAACAAAACCGAGTTTCAGAGATTTGTATCACTTGACACTTGTAGGGAAAGAGATTCGAAGAATCGACTAATGTATTTGTACTCCTCTCTTATATTAACCATAAAAGAAAAACCCTAGATACAAGAAGATATAATTATATAAGAACAATCTGAATTGCCATGTGAAGGTAAAACTTTCGTTTTACGTTATGTTTTGGTAACATTAGACGATTAAGCATTCTTTGAATCAATATGAGGATATCTGCGAAGAAATTGCTTTCACCTGCTAAAGGAATTAATGTAGTTGCCCGAATTAAAAGGCGTAGATAGATTGTTACCCGAACTCCACCTATATAACGATTTTTTAACACGACAAGCATACCATATGAAATTCCTAAAGAAAATTTGAAAAGAAAATCAAATATATGATGTATATATAATATATACGTAGCTATTGACATCAGACGCCATCTCATAAACCATGTGCTCTTCTTTTGAATTTTGGCCAAGGCACATCCTTCTTCCTTCCTTCCTTCCTTCCTTCCTCTTTGTTTTTTAAATTTTTAGACTCTTCGGTAGACTTAACATTCCCTCTTTTTTTCCCTTCATTTTTGTTAGTGTGAGTTAATTAGGGATTTTAGGAAACCCACAAACAAAGGCCAAGGAGAGATCAAACGTTGAAGGAATGAACAATTCAAGAAGATCATTCATGTCAGCACACAAGAAAATTGTGACAACGCGTTTTCTGCCGTGACTTTGCAATCCAAGAAAAACGTTGTTTAAAGGAATTTAAATTGTTGATTCCATTGATCTTTTCCTCAATTTTTGAAGTTTGACTTCCTCATTCTATATATCCCTATTAATCACTCAATCCAAACTCAGATATCATGATACTCAAATTGCAATTGTCGAAATAATCAACTTTTTAGTTCCATGCGTTGATAGCATACCCTCCACTCTTGAAGTGTATTGAAGAATTCTTAGATTATACTAAGCGATTCAATGCATGCATCAAATATATATTTCAAAACACAATTATAATTTTTAGGGGTTAAAAGACCCTCTTTCTTTCCATTAACAAACCAAATAATTATTTAGGATTTGCTTACGTACTTAACTTTTAACGGTTGTTATATGTTCGGTTCGGTCCATTCATTTTTTTTTCCCTTTTAGTGCAATTAAGTCTCTCCTTAACCTTTTTTATTCAAACTTATTCTCCTCTCGCCAAAGGTGATGGTGACCAGTGACCCTAGCACTCAGCGGAGGCCTTAAAGTGGCTAGGCTGTGCCTCACCTCTCGTGTATGATTCGGCATGTCGGAGACATAGGCTAAATAATAATTGAATCATGTATTGATCATATTATATGTTAGTGGATTATCTCATGCGAGGCGAGATCGTTTGGATTATTTATCCCGTTTGATTGAATCGAGATCCAATTGTGCGCTCATTCTTTTTCATCGTTCATCTTTTACGTGATTTCATATAATAACAAAATTCAAGGAAATTACCATTGCCCAAGAAGTATGGCTCTGTCCATCTTCTTTATAGGTAATTGACAATTTAGCACCCGATGTCTTAACATGAAACATCACGTAATTACTGGCATAAGACTGTATTAGGTGAATCGTCGAAGGTCACATTACTAACTTTTGCATTGGCCTCGGTCTATGATAAAAGGCCACATCGTGTTCTTTGCAGCGTTCTTCTATTTGGTGATTAGGACATGCCAAACTTGATGATATCCTAGAATCATCAAATAAATTAATTAATAAAAACAAAACATGATTATTCAAAAAAAAAAAAAGAGGAGGAAATAATCGTTTCTTTAGATTATTTTAGCGGTCCCAAAAAACAACTGATGTTTGTTAACAAAACCACTTTGCTAAATTGTATAATAAATAAAAGTAGCAGATGCATGATATGCGTAGATCTTACATTTTACTATTTTTTTTTAGTAAATCACTACTTTTGAAAAGTCGTAAGGTTTAAATTTTGCAATAACTTGATTTTCTTTTCTTCCATCCATATTTTAATCATACTTTTCGTGATTGGTTTATATCAATATTTGTTGGGCTAGATTTCGGTCTTTCTCTAAGAGCAAATTGTTTTGTTTCTTTCAACAGACTCCTCTCATCATTACACTCATCAATCATCACAGGTGACAAAAAAAAAAAAATCCCTCAAATGTTGCAGACATATAAATATATTCTACAAATGCCACCGAACATTGATTATAGTATATTGTGCAAACTTTACTGAAAAAACAGTTAAGCATTGCAAACTTTGATGTTTTCTTGATTAGTCATTTAATTATTGTCCCGGAACAATAATTTAAATTTTGGAAAAAAGAATATATATTCTTCGAAATTTTCAACTTCATGGAAAGATTCTCTCGTTAACAAACATTGTTGATAAAATAACTCTGACTAAATATCGCAACAAATGAGACGCCGAGACTCGTATACTTTCACATCGACTTATCAAATGTTTATCATAATTAGATCACATCCAACTAATCAATTAAAACTCAAAGAGGGGCCTTTTTATTATTTAATTCAATTTGCACGGAAAAAGGGGGGAACAGAAAACCTTTTGAAATAATCGAGACAGATAATAATAAATGCTCCTTTGAAAGGACAAAGCAGCTCAGCTGTTGTCTACTCATCGACAGGATTTGTCATTGCAATTCTTGAATGCGGTCAATTCATTTCTCAAATAAAATAGATGCAGGTAGATAGATAAATAATCAATTTGTGCATAGCGACAACTTCAATAATTACCGGAACGTACAAGCATGAAATACACGCTGAAATGGATAAACGAAATACTTTTCTTTTTTTTTTTGCTATTTCATCATTTAATTTGAAAAGCATATTGGTGCATAGGCTAGTTCACCCCACGGCAAATCAAAGGACATTTGCTACTCCATTCTATTCGTTTTTAAATCAATGATACTCAATATTTGCCGAAAGAAGAAACCCTACGACATATAAATAGCAAAGACAGTGGATAAGCCATCTAGTTTCGTAGCAAGGTTCCCTTCGATGATGAAAGAAATTCGACAATAGGTGAAAGTCTCTCAAAATCATGAAAATTGAGACATCTACTGACATCTTGCATTTGGTAAAGTGTCGGTTCAAAATATAGGTGTACTTTAGACCCTCTAATTTCTATAATTTCTTGGACTCCAAGGTGCAAGGTGTGCGCTTTCTGAAATTTCACGGTACAAAGTGTCGATTTTGAAGACCGGAAAATGCAAACTGTCTGTGTAAAGAAAGTTGATGAGGACGGTTTTCCGTAATTTTTCGACAGAAAGCAAGAGACCCCATTGGCGAGCGAGTAGAGAATGATGAGTTAAAAGAGGACTACCTGAACCCGATTCAAGTAGCTAAACAATTCCGGTGAATCCTTCGATGAATATTTCATGGGATTTAAAAGAAGGGTTTTGGGAAGAAGAGAAGCTTCAACTTGAGGAGGTATCAAAGGAAGCACTCATCTTATATCTTATGTGTGTGTGATGTGTGTTCAAGAGATATTAGTAGTACAAGAAACAAGGAACTTCTGCAGTACATTGTGTACTTCACTAAGCTTGGATGACATGCACCCACATCATTTATAAGCCCCTTGTGATCTTATTTATTTATTTATTTATTTAAATCAGAACCCAAGAGCAGCATCGTCCGACTTCTAAGTTCATCGGCCATCGGGATCCACAAGATCCTATGTTGATTATTCTATTCAGTGCTGCTTAGTTTATGCCAAGAGTAGGGCCCTCGATGAAAGTCTTCCGTCATGGTCGTTGTTCCGGACATTAAATTATATTAACTCGTGTATGGACGCGAACCCTTCATTTCTAACGATTTTTTCCAAGTAACGAAACCTATTTGCGTTGTGTCTGATCTTAGGGAGCGAAAGGGTCCCGGCAGCCAGGATGCATGCCAGTTTCACGAGACCAGGTAGAGCGGTGGCTCTTCTGAATGATCCGGCTCATTAACTTGCTTTTCGGTTTCGCTCGAGAAGAAGGATTTATGAGGTTAAGGTTTGAGATTATCTACTTCTATAAAACCAGAAGCCGAGTAAATTTTTCCTGCGCCAGCTATTTGGGTCCATGTATTGGTTATTCTCTTTAAAATGTAGGTTTGAGGAAGCGCAGACGACAGGCTGAAGAAGATAATTCAATCCCGGTCGAAAGGTGGGTTAATTAGTGGATTGGAAAATGTAAAAAAGTGTATCAAAGCAGATTGATTAGCCATGAAAAAGGAGACGGAACACACGGCGTTCAATAAGTGTGTGGGTGTAAGTACGAGACAGGGAAGATAAAGATGGATTCTGGCAATCTTCACAGGGTCCTGGAGGAACTATTGGCAGATTCTCCAGGACCCAAAAAAATCCATTTCGAAAGCTCATGAATTATTGCATCCGTTCCGCGCCAATGCAAGTCCAAACAAAAATTGCTTCGGACCATTCTGTGCCTTGCTTTGCCACAACCCATGAATGTCATGCAGTGAAAGATATTTCCTGCGTACAGAAAAAAAATTGTTCTGTCAAAAGTAAATGATCGACGTGGGACTTGGAGGGCGAAGGATCAACATAATCTGTCATCGCCATTAGTAAATTTGTATACTTGTCTGCTTCCTATAACGTAGAAAGCGCTAGTTTAATTATTTTCGCGTTGCAATTTTGTCGTCACTGCAGGAAGGCAATAAGAACAAACTGAACGTGGTCCCACATGACTGTAGTGCGTCGAGCGACTTTCATGTGGGAATTAAATGATATAACCGGAGAACTCTGTGAAAAACGTAATTCGCAAGATTTGGAAAGATCGTAGCGGCTTAGTTACACGCGTGTACTCGCGAAGAAAGTCTTTTCTAGAGAAACCTATTTGAAATTGAGACCGACAGAGAGATGGCTTCTCCCTTTCCCACCGGGATCCTAATCCCTGTCATTGTCCAAAAGAGAAATTACAAAAGCACTTGAAAGGACATGATCTGGTAGGTCGCCATTCGGCACCTCCTTATCTCCTCTTTCGACGTCATGCATAGGTCGATTAGGTATTTGAACACGACTCCCTTTCAAAAGTAACAGACGAACACATCATAGAACAGAGCTTCATCGATATCACGCGTCTTCTGAAGTGACCATCGACCGCTGTGACATCAATGTCGCCAATATGTAGATCCTCAGGCTTCGCTCCACTAGGCCATTGCTGTCCTTCAGTTGATGGGATCCTATACTTGGTTAAGTGCCTTAAGAAGAAGAAAAGGAGTGCCGCAAAAAAGGGGAAAAGTTGCCAAAGTTTGATGAATGAGGCAACCCATCATAAGGGGAAATTGTCTTGATCGCAACAGTTGGATGCAATGTGCTTTAGTGATTCCTAATTTCCTACGCTAAGTAGGATTAGGTAAGTGTCAATCAATGGTGATCAAGAGTTAGCTTAATCAATACTTACTATTAGGATCAGCTATTTCCAAGCATTGCTTCCTACTATAGCAAAAGAAGATGACATCATTGTATTATTATCATGACCCCAAACTTGTTACCAAGTTATGTCACTCTTATTATCTCTGATGGCCGACTCACAAGATTACATATGTAGACCTATCCGACTATCATTAGGGTCACCTAAAATTCATTCCATGGATGGAACTTGAGGAACTAATTTGGTAACTTCCCTAACCTAGGTTTACCAATTTGGAAAAATACCAGCATATGACACAGTTATTGATTCAATTTCTAGGTTCATCCAACCATTGAAAGATTTAGGTGAGATGGCACCTCTTGAGTCTTTTAGTCCATATAAGTCATAGGTCGATGGGGTTAAAATTTATAGTTTTAGGTCCAGAACTCAGAGAGAGAGAGAGAGAGAGAGAGAGAGAGAGAGTTATTGGGCCGCATAATGAAGAGAGAGTTATCGGGCCGCATAATGAAGACCCACGGGCTGGCCCAATCGAAAAAAAAAATAGAAACGGAGCTGACTAGATGGGTCGTTGGAATTTTAAGGCCGCTCAGGCCCAAAGTACAAATGGGTAGGCCTAGAAAAATCATCCTGCATCCAAATACCCAACCGACTTTAACATGCGATGTGTATCTAGTCTTTATTTATAATATGAATTAACTGGAAATGGGTGGAGTAGGCTGGGGCAACAAAGTTAGCTCCAACCGCGTAATTCGGCAATTGCTCACAATCTCATCGCCAAGGTCGAAAATTCAAAGTATCTACATGACCAGGTAAAGAAAGAAGCTATAGCATCAATTTCACATTAAGAAACTCATAATTATCAATACAAATCACGTTCCAACAAAGTGATGTTCTGCAGAGAGGAAGCATGTCTACAGGGTCGGTAACTATCTGGTCGTGCACACACATAACACACAAGCGAAGCAATAAATTAAGAATTGGCAGTTGGATTTAGATTCAACAGATAGAAAAACAGCTGACTCCGAAAAAAACACTAAAAAAAAAACACCAAAAAGGAGCTTATTCACCCACTGTGGACGAATTTTAATTAGTTTGAGCACCCGATCCCGTGTTTATTGGTGGCCTGGAAACTGCGGATTGTGCAAATGTGTCCGGACTGTCGCCCTGCGTACAAAAGCGATCCTCGTCAAGGCTTATGATAAGCGAAGCTGTGTTTACAATGAACAAGTTACAGAACCAACAACTATAGCCCGGTCGCCATCATTTGGTTTTTGGCTCGACAAGTGACGCGCGAGCATTCCAAAACCAACTACTAAGCAATACGGTACTGACCAGTTTAGGTCTAGCATTGTATAGACCGGTTTTCTCGAATCATCTTCGAGAGAAAAGAGTTACTTGAGTAAGTTTCTCTGCCAAACATGAAGTTGGCTTTTGCTGGGTGGTCAGAGGGGGAAAGAAGCTTATAAAATGATATCCAATTGCAAATGCTAAAAATGCTTGACTTTCAATGATCGAAACTCGTATGAACGGAGCGGAAATGCACCATGCGATGTTGGATTAAAGTTTTTATTTTCGTTGGTTATGAGGTATAGGATCAGTGGACATAGTTGACTGTAGACTTTAGTTGAGGACGCGATAACCTACCATTATTAACACCATTTACTCATTAAAAATCAACATTTACTCATTAAAAATCAAGTAGTGGTAACTCGAAATCGGTTCACGAGCCTGATGATGCCAACGACATATTTATGATAGTGAGAGAGAGAGAGAGAGAGAGAGAGAGTGAGACTACTTCTGCTGTAGTTGGCGGATCATCATCTCCGATGGGGTCCGACGGTTTCGATGGTGGATCCAGTTCGGCCGCAGTGGATGATGGCGGATCATCAGCTTCTACGGTGGAAGGAGGAGGAGAAGAGTCTTGTGGCTTTAGTGGAGGAACATCAGGATGATCATGTGTTGTTTCTAGACCTAAGCACCTGAGTATGACCTTCACAGCTTCTTGAACAAGAACCCACGGATGCAACGGAGCGTGTGCGGGTGTTCCTCCACTCCCCTCCATCTCTCTCTCTCTCTCTCTCTCTCTCTCTCTGTGTATGTTGCAATGCAATGTTTCAGTGATGGTAGGAGTAGGTGAGTTGAATTGAATTGGAAGTGAAATCTTAGGGACGTGTCTTTCCTGTGTAATAAATGGACTGCGGTTCCTTCTGATGTAATTGAAAGCAGGTAGAGCGGTCTTCCCCTATTCCCGTCGACACAAAAAGGAGTCCAAATTGTGCCAGGAGAGAGAGAGAGAGAGTTGACCAAGTCACATGGCGTTCTTCGTTGTGAACAGACCGTCATGCCCCCTCTCTTCACGACCAAATCAGTAATTTGATCGCGTCCACCGCCCGTAAAGGGGGAAAAATTACCATTTTTCTCTGCCCTCCCGTTGCAAGTGTTCATCCCAGTTACCAGATCAGACCTAATTGAATTCTAACGGTCTAGTCCTTACATTTGTGCAAAGTTCCAATCTAGTCCTCCTAGCCAATTGGCACTAGAAATTGCGGGTGTGGCGATTCATGTGAGACATTATTTCAAATAAAATCATTCATATCAGCGTGCCACATAAATAGCCGATGATGACTTGACTCAACGTTAGCAAATTTCTAGGAAATGACTAGATTAGAACTCCGCATGGAGGTTTAACACTACATTAGAAAAATTAAAAAAATTATGACTGAAATAATATTTATACAATAGATTTATGACCGATTCGCTAATTATTTCCATATATGTTATGTGAGAAATATTTAAAATAAGTTCTGTAATTTCCCATATGCTATTTTTCTTGCATTATATATAATCAACGCATTGAAAATTGAACTATTCCCTATTAAATATTTTAATAAATATTGCAAGTATTCCTTAACAAAACTCTTCATTTGTATGGATGCACACACATATTTTTTGAGGGAAAAACCACCGAAACTCTAAATTATATTCATTGTGATATATTTATACTAAAATTTTTCATATGATATATCCCCATGACACATTTACCTTATTTTAAGGTTTCGTTAAAAGATTTTCCAACAAAAACGACATTGTGTTATACTTACATCCTGTCGATACCATTTGACATTTGTCTATGTAGGCAAATTTTTAATCATGCTCCTTAACAAAGGGTAAATGAGTGATACGAGTGTAAATTTAAGAATTTTGATGTCACAAAAAAATTAAAATAGATGCGTCACGGTCAATATAATTTGTGTTATTCTTTTCTCTTTTTGCGTGATTTTTTCTCTATCATTTGAACGCCCAAACCATGTAACTTTGGTCACGGGGGGTTCAAGCGTCATTGTGCTTGCCATTGTTTCGGTGATCTGTTTAGGAACCGTTGACTAGTGGTTCAACGTGGTCGGATCATCAGTCATATGTCATCCTCGACCTTGTCTGCTTATCCTTATGCCACCTAATGCCTTGTTTATATTATCGAGTGGGAAATACGAACCCGGAACTGAGATCTGTCGGATCAGTCCTCGTCTTTCGTAGATCCAAGATCCAACTATACTCCAATTAAAAACTCCATTTGATTGGAGATTCGTCCTCTGCTCATTGCACCATAAAGTCCTAATCGCCTCCCTACCGAACCCTCTCCTTTCCAGCGACGCGACACCGACTTATCGTTAAGCAAAACGTAAATAAAAGCAAAAGCCAATCTAGACTCGATATACAATTTGTACTAGGTGGGTCAACGGTTTAGTTTGAATTTTCGCGAAACCCAAACCCATCCAAGTGTTTGGGTGTGCATGTGCTTCGAACTGAAAACTCAGTTTGATTCGTTTTCCAATTTTCTTTTTTGAACTATTAAAAAGGATCTAGTGAAAAATGAGAGATTGTGTAAATTATAATATTAAGAAAATGAACGATTTTCAGTTTGGTTCGATTAATCACCAAACCGAAATAAAAAATAAAAAATAAAAAAAATAATCAATTATTTTTCATTATCCGAACCAAACAAAAAATGTACGAAAATTTGATTTGGGTAGGATCAATTCTGATTTCAATTCAATTCTGACACCTCTAGTTTGTACAGCTACAGATGTGAAGGACTCATGACCCAATACGCTAAGGAGAGTAACGAGATGACTTCAAGGTGTTTGAAAACTTTTGGAGGTTTAGAATTTTCTTGCACATTGTAGAATGTTCCGAGGCACATTAAAGGAAATGGAATCCTTATCATTAGATCAATAAGAGATTGACGATTGTAATTTGAGGTTCCTGCTCGATTATATCATCAAATACTTGAAACAATGGAAAAAGACTCTCTTCCTAACCCTCTCTAGAGCTTAGTGCAATAATCACATTAGCAAGGGAAGAGAAAACTAATTTCTGATTGAAAAACATTTCATACGACCATTCAATTATATGATAATTTGAAACTGGATGTAGCATTAAATCGATGGCGTTCGAAGATGCTTAAGAAGAACGCACGGAAGAAGAACAAGGAGAAAAATGAATCTTCATCCAAGCGTACGATATATATTAACTTCACGAAGAAGAAACACTTGCAGAAAGCTTCAAGGGAGGATAAACTTTCGGCTTTGCGATCAAGTCGTCAAAATACCAAGAATTATGATATAAACTAAGTGATCCAAAATGTTAACGTATTTAATCAACCAACGTGCCAAGAATATAGTTTTACCACGCACGAAGACATGCTCTAATAGCTTCATCTTTCCTTCCCTAAAAATTTCATGTTTTTGGTGATATTCCTTTCCAAAAATTATGCATAATCAAAAGAAATATCAGTTTAAGGACACAAGGTGCCATTTCTTTTTCGTCATAAGAAAAGCTATCAACAGGGCAAATTACCAAGACTATTTTAAATATATTGTACAATGGCTAACTCAGTCCTAAACTTTCAACTTGGTCACTTACGAAGACATGCTCTAATAGCTTGATCTTTCCTATTTTCTAAAAATTTATTGTTTTTCTTGTTATTCATTTTTAAAAAAATGCATAATTAAAAGAAATATCAGTTCAAGGACGTGAGGTGCCATTGCTTTTTCATAAGAAGAAAGGCCATCAATATGGCAAATTACCAAGAATGTCTTAAACCTATTATATGATTGTCAACTCAGTTATAAAATTTTCAATTTAGTCAAATTTAGTTTTAAATCTTTTGACAATTTGCTAACATAGTCTTTTCTGCCAATGTTGATAAAAAAAATCCCTGATGTGGATCTAGGCCATCCAACGTGGCATGCAACATAGATGATTTTTGCAATTTTTGGTTTCCGGATATGAAATTTGATTTTGAAATGATTAAATCCGACCAAGCTTCACTTATATATTATTTCCTAGAAGGCCAAGGTTGAACCGGAAAACTAAATAACAAAATATGTTTTTTTGCAAGGTTAGGTTGATCCTGACCGGCCGGCTATGCATGATAATCTGTATATACATAATAAAATCTACTTCGCTTAAAAAAGACCTCTCTTTCCACCTGGACCGGCCATGGGCTTCATTCCCACCATGCGCTTTGAAGATGTCCAACGGCCAAATAAGGTTCAAACTGAAAGGTTTAGTCATCACCGACTCAGACGCTGCAGCATTTGACGAAGTAACAGGTAAATAGTTAAACTCCTAGCTGCTCCAAATAGATGCTTTTCATTATAACCGGTGCCTAAGTCTTTGACCGTCGACTTGGACTGGAAGAGACCGAGCAAGGTGCGATAGAGGAGAACTGGCTAAGTGTCGAAAGCTCTTAGTCAGCAATGCCGTTAGTAGACAAAAATACTGGTTTTAACCAACAGGATATAAGTGAAAATAGCCAAGTCTAGGAAGTAGAATGTGGATGAAGGAAGGCCGACTCAAGTGACAAAAGGCCCCGGTTGACATAATTGTCGACATAGTAAGGATGAAGTATCCATCCAGGTGTTGGAGTTTGATAACCTCAGGTGCAATTGTTGGAGAAACATTCACGAAAGAAAAATTCAACTCAACCGTTAAATAATGGAGTCGAGAAGTTCGTGAGCAATTGTTAGTAGCGGTTGTGGGGAAGAGAAGGAGGGACAACTGTTGAAGTAGAGATGGCATAACCGTCGAGTAGTGGAATCGATTTATTGTTGTGTAATCCTATCTAAATAGGATTCATTAAATTAAAGTAGCCATGTAGAATGCTAATGTTTACTCTGTAACTATTGTTAATATTTGATCATGGGTATAAATACTTGAATCGTGGCTAACAAAAAGAGACGCCAATCAATCAAAGAACACTAATCATTCACTTTTATCTCGCTATCCGTCTTTACATTTTAGCACCGGTACATGGCTCGATATGATCGTCTTCAATCTCGATATTATTAATGTTCTCATTGTTTGAGTTTCCTGTCTAAGAATTAACAAAAAGAATCCTTTGCATATTTGTTGATTCGCTCGTCATTCCATACTTTGAAAGGTATTTCATTAGCATTTTTCACCAAAATATAACCTTATATAGGTGCGCGGTTAATTGAGTTAGGGAGTTTCCATTTAAGAAATTAAACGCCATTCATTTAAATCCCACCAACCGTATATAAAATATTCTAGGCCGAAGCTATTTGTAGGAACCAAAACCCTAAATCTAATCGGTTCATGCGGCGGCAAGGAAAGATTGGCACTATCGCTATCCCTCTTAAGAAAACATGAACGCACGTGCATTGGATCATAAAATAGATCACGCACGTAGATTGAAGTAGTTTGAAAAATGGAGGGCGACTGTGCATGTCTCGCCCAAAAAGGGCAGGGAAGAAGAGCTTGCAGTTCATTTAAGTCGGAGACCGATGTTCACGTTTGTGGCATTGGCTGCTGTTTTTGTCTCCTTCAATTGCTGTTTGACAGATCACGTCTCGTGTCTCGTCGCCCTTTTAACTTTATCCACGTGAACCTCCTCATTCGCATCCCATAATGCCGTCATCATAGGTGCCTCCATTTTGCGAAACATAAATAATTTAAAAATAAATAATAAATAAAAACTTTTATTACTTAAAATAATTGATTAATAGAAATATTTTCATCATCAACAATAATTTATATTTAAATATCTTCATGAAGAATGAGAATTTTTTTTTTGTTCATTTATTTTTACATCCAATATAAGCGTCACTTGTTTTAATGACTCATCCTATGTGTATTTTTAGGAGATTTTTTCCAAATCATTTCATGATGATATTTTTTAAATCATTTATTTTCTGTGAAACAAATGGACCTTAAAGCATTTTTCGCTTGAAAAAATGAATAAATAAATAAAATTCTAAAATAATTGATTATATCAATTGAAATAATTAGTCAATAGAAATGTTATCGTTATCGATAGTAATTTATATTTATATATTTCCCAAATTATTCAATTTTTGCAAAACAAGCGGATCCCAAAGCATATTTAGAACACTCCTCACCTCAATTTAGGATAGCTTCATGCTGCACTTACAAAATATCAAAAACTCTTATCCTATACATGTTGAAGGATCCAGTTATCACATTGTCGTAATGTCCTAGTCGTCTTATGGGTCATATCACCTTAACTAGAGACACTTGGCATCATGAATGCTTAACATTACTTTCTCCTTGCTTCTTCGATCCATTGAGAATTTGTTCTTAATGGAAACTTAAAAGTGGTATCGAGATTCTACAGCTTGTGTTAGAAGATATGTTTGTATCAATATTCTTTCTTTGTTATTTTAGGATTAGAAAGATAGGAAAAGATACAAGAATATTAAATTTCCTTTTATTGATTCTTTCTTTGTAATTAAATACATTACATTGTACAGAGTTTACAATCAATCGAGAAAAAACAATTTTCCTCTACAACTTCTGTTTTCCCACGAACCCAGAAAAGCTTCTTCTTCTTTATTCCCTTTTGTGACATGGTATTAGAGCTGCAGATGGTTCTGACCTAAATTTCTTGCTTCCGCTCCGATCACCTCGCAAGGAACTTCAATCTCCATAAAGTGTTGCCATAGGAATCAAAGTCTTGATTGCCTGAGAAAGGAACATCATCTGCAAAGGAGTTACCAAAGGAATCAATTTCCTATTAACCATGACCAAATCACAAGACCCTACCTCAATTCCAGTCGATCAATCCATAGGAGAGGCATCGCTGCAAACAATGGGTGACCAGGATTCATCCGTAGTGATACCTACATCAGAACAACAAAGCTAGATCCAAACTCAACCTCAACACGCACAGTGGCAGCTTCAGGCTCAAGCCAATATGGGGCAACCCTTCGCGGGCTACCCTTACTAATGGATGTCGCATCCATGGTACCATAGGCCGATTCCCAGTGCATCATCGCCTGGCTACCAGAGCAACGTGCGAGCCGATGGAGGTCTACCAGCCAACGAAGGGGCAAACCCAACCATCGGCCCGAAGCAGACGGGATTGGGTATGGGAACGAATCCCTACCGGGTTTTCACAATGCGAGTCACAGATTTGGGTTGAGCGGTTCGGGTCAGGGCACAAATCCCTACCAGAACCCTGCACCCGATTTTTTTCCATATCAAATCCTCGCTACTAGTGGCCGGCCGGAACCCGGCGACCCTCTCCACACAACAAACGGCGACGGACTAGAGTTAAAGATCATCAATCAGCAGCTAATAGGTGTTGATAACTATTTGAGTTGGTCTCGCGAATTTTGGCAAGCACTAGTAACAAATGATAAAGAAGTTTTCATCGATGGAATCGGGAATGGAACGTTCCCGATTCCATCCGACGAGCGAATGGCACGGCTTTTGAGGCGATGCAACCAATTGGTCAAAACTTAGATTGGCAACTGCATCGCACCCGAAGTCGTGACCAGGCTTCTCCGACGGAGGATGATTCGAAGAAAATGTGGAAAAACATACAAGAGATGTATGAAAAACTCGATCAGGTTAAAAAAAATTTCACTCACACAATAGATCTCAGATCTGAAACAGGGAAATATGATCATAGCGACGGTATACAACAAGCTTTCGACTCTGTGGAACGAATTGGAGGCAGCCGAAGAAAAGTTCGACTGGCTCAATCACATCCAGCAACGGTATAAGAAAATGCGAGAAAGAGAGAAGGCGATGAGGTTTCTCCTCATCCTCAACAAAACGTACCTATCGTTTCGATCTCAAATACTAACCATGGAATCCATGCCAAGTTTCGGCCGAACCTATAAACTCACCATACAAGAGGAGAGCCAACAGAGATCGGCGGACCATGGCAAAGGAGGAGACGGAATGGCCCTGGCGGCAAGGAGCCAGATCCGCCCCTCAAAGAACACAGGGAGAGGAAGAGAGGCGGATCTAGGGTTCGGTGAAAACCCTAGATCGTTTATAAGGAAGACGGCAAACGGTGGAAATTATTTCCAGCAATCGGATGACCATCATCTCTTCCTGGGAGCAACAGGATCCGATGGTCCACGCAACTTCAACCTTGTTGGATCGGATGGCTCAAGATCAGCGCACTTCCATGGGCCAAATGGGCCTATTTCGCACGGAAATTCCTTTGTCGGATCATATGGTCCGTATGGGCCTATTTCGGCCCAAGCTCTTCAACCCACAACTAGGCCTTCATCCGGTGCAAAAATTAATGGGCCAAAAGAGAAAGGTAAAATGTATTGTGATTATTGTAAACACTCATACCATACAATTGAAAACTGTTGGAAATTGCATGGAAAATCAAGAGAAAAAGAAAAAGGGAAATTTTCTTCAATCTTTCAGGTGTCGGGCCAACCCATAGGAAAATCAATTACCCATGAGCAATATCACGAGCTGATAAAAGCATTAAAGAAATTGGATGCTACAAATAAGGGTGGAAGTTTCACAAGTACATCTTATTGTTTAATGAACTAAATATCGAAGAATGCATGGATTATTGATTCAAGTGCTAGTGACCACATAGTTTGTGATAAAGCTTTCCTTTCCAACATTACTAAATTATCTTTCCCCACATCAATACAACTTCCGAATGGAAACACCACTAAGGTCACCATTACTGGCACTGTGAACCTTAGTTCCCTCATCACCCTTCGAAATGTGCTTTATGTTCTTGATTTTCAATTCAATCTAATCTCAGTCGCCCGAGCTTGTGAAGAAAATTCATACCAAATTCTTTTTATTCTGATAAATGTTTCTTTCAGGCCCTTTCGACTGGCAAACTGATGGGCTTGGGTAGAGTCAATCAAGGGCTATATTTTTGGATGGAATTTCCACATCTTTCAAAATTACCTCCTGTTGAATTCAATAAATCATTGTGTAATACTACTACCAGTTATATGAATTTTCTTAATTATAAAAGATTGGGTCACAGTGCATCCTTTCCTTGTCCTGCATGTCACATTTGTCCACTAGCAAAACAAACACGTTCTCCTTTCCAAAATAATACTTCTCGAACAGATGACATTTTTTCTTTAATTCATGCTGATTTTGGGGGCCTTATCATACTTTGAATCATGATGGGTCTCGGTTCTTTCTTACAATCGTAGATGATTACTCTTGTGCAACATGGATATTTCTCATGCAATCCAAAAATCAGGTCTTTTCCCATCTAAAGACTTTCCTTTCCTTATCCAAGACCCAATTTAAAAAAACAATCCGTCGAATATGCACTGATAATGGGAGAGAGTTTTTCAATGTTGAGTGTGCCTCTCTCTTTTCTCTACATGGAATCTTGCATGAGAGTTCATGCACATATATACCACAGCAAAATGGAGTTGTTAAAAGAAAACATTGTCATCTCTTAGAAGTAGCACGAGCACTTAAATTCCAAGTTTCTATTCCTGAATTTTTTTTTGGGAGATTATGTGGTCACAACAACATATCTAATCAATTGCATGCCATCACGCATTCTAAAAGGGAAGGCACCTTTCGAGTTATTATATTGGAAGAAACCGGATCTGAGTCATCTTAGAATCTTTGGGTGTCTATGTTATGTGACTACAATGGGGCATAGAGATAAGATGGCACCTCGGGCTAGACAATGCATATTCATGGGTTATCCAACCCTATAAAAGGGATATCGGCTTTATGCACCATCTATAGGAGATTTCTTTGTAAGTAGGGATGTTGTCTTTCATGAAGATATTTTTCTTTCTCAAATTCCACTCTCTTATCTGAAGAAGAGAAGACAGGGAATAGGCAATTCTTATTGGAAGAGGATTTATCTTCTGACGAAACATTCATTATTACTTCTTCTCCAAGACCAGCTGGTGTATTGTCTAATATACCTCCTCCTATTGAGAATGTTATCGAAGACTCCATTGAAACGGGTCTTGTAGAAGAGACAGCACAATTGAGGAATCTTTCAGAAGAAAGCATTAGGGAAGAATCATCCTTGACACAACAAGAGCCCACGAGACGATCTAGTCGGGCTACTCATCCACCCACTTGGACGAAAGATTATATCTATGGTTCTTCAAAATCGTCAGGTACCTGCTATCCTTTCTCGTCTTATATTTCATTCAATAGGTTATCTCCAAAACATCTATGTTGTATAAGTCATATTTCTGAAGAACAAGAGCCTTCTAATTATAACGAGGCAAAGAATGATCCTTGTTGGCAAAAGGCCATGGAGTCTGAATTACGTGCCTTGATGGAGAATCATACTTGGGATGTTGTGTCACTACCTGCACATCGCAAGCCAATTGGATGTAAATGGATATACAAGATCAAATACAAAGCAGATGGCTCTGTCGAAAGGTATAAAGGCCGGTTGGTAGCAAAATGATTCACATAGCGGGAATGTTTCAACTATCATGAAACTTTTCCACTTGTAGCGAGGATGTCATAGTTCGTACTTTTTTATCTGTTGCTGCTTTTCATGACTGGACACTGCATCAAATGGATGTCCATAATGCCTTCTTACGTGGTGATCTAGACAAAGAGATATACATGGAGCTTCCACTAGGATTACAGAGACAAGGGGAGTCTATGGTATGTCGTCTCCGCAAATCTCTTTATGGACTAAAGCAAGCCTCTCAATAATGGTATATTAAGTTCACCAATGCACTTATGGCTGCTGGGTTCAAATAGTCCAAATATGACTATACTTTATTCACCTAGACAAAAGGTATGTCATCTATTTATTTGATGATATATGTTGATAACATATTCATTATGGGAAATGATGATTCCGCTATGAAGAAACTTAAGGGGTATTTGCATTCAACTTTTCATATCAAAGACCTAGGGCCACCTAAGCATTTTCTTAGAATTGAGATAGCTCGTTTAGATTAGGGAATCTCACTAAGTCAGCAAAATTCATAATGGAGATCATATTAGAAGCAAGACTATCGGGTTGTAGACCATCAGTCGTTCCTATCAAGCATAATGCCAAATTGACTTCTATCAACTATGATACTGGCATATCTTCTTCTTCTGATGATCCATTGTTGAAGGATCCCTCGGGATATCAGAGACTCGTAGGGAAACTGATATATCTCACCATGACTAGGCCAAACATCTGCTATGCGGTACAGACCCTTAGTCAATTTATGCATAGTCTGAAACAATCTCACATGAATGCTGCTTTGAAGATTGTGAGATACTTGAAGACATGTCCAGGCTTAGGATACTTCTTTCTCGAAAGTGTAACATGGAAATGATAGCCTACTGCGATGCAGACTTTGCCACATGTCCTATGAGTAGGAGATCTATCATTGGCTTCTGTATCAAATTCGGGGAGTCATTACTTTCATGGAAGACAAAGAAGCAGTCTACCGTATCCTTATCTTCAGCTGAAGCCAAATATCGATCTATGGCCAAGACTGTTTGTGAGATTGTCTGGTTAAGGGGTTTGCTTCTAGATCTTAGGGCACAAGTTAAAGGACCGACTTTACTCTTCTATGACAACGACTCAACACTCAAACTTGCAGCAAATCATGTACTACATAAGAGAACAAAGCATATAGAAATCGATTGTCACTTTACTCAAGAAAAGATTCAAGAATGAGTTGTTGAGACAAAAGGTGTTAGAATCTCGGAGTAGCCCGCGAATATATTCACTAAACCTCTTTGTCAAAGACAACACACATATCTTCTGAATAAGCTAGGTGTCTTAGACATATACAAGCCAGCAGCTTGAGAAAGAGTGTTGGAAGATATGTTTGTATCAATATTCTTTCTTTGTTATTTTAGGATTAGAAAGATAGAAAAGATACAAGAATATTCAATTTCCTTTTATTGATTCTTTCTTTGTAATTAAATACATTACATTGTACAGAGTTTACAATCAATAGAGAAAAAATAATTTTCCTCTACAACTTCTGTTTTCCCACGAAGCCAGAAAAGCTTCTTCTTCTTTATTCCCTTTTGTGACAGCTTGAAGTATTTTCACGTGTCATCATTTTGCAAATGAATTCCACTGACGAAATAACATTTTAACCACGCTTTTGAAAATTGGGTTTTTAAGGGCGCTGTAGATATAGGGAGAAACATTCAACCAAAAAAAGAAAGATATAGGGAGAAACTTATAAAGGTCCTCAGGCTACATTATGGTCAATGTGTCCTCTATTCGTTTAGAATGATTCGAGTAGCACAAGTTTGTACAGAGTTCTCTTTGAAATAAGGGAGTAATCAAAAAGGAAATTTCGAGATTATTAGTAAATCAAATCAATTGATGTGAGGATATCTCATGAAGAAGTTATTTTATTCCCCTCAACACATATATCCGTCTTCTAAGGCACAAATTACGTCCCCATCGGCCGAAAGAAAACACGACCGAGCAATACAGGACATCACCCGACTCGATCTTCTTTAAATCGGTCTCTATCTTCCATGAATGCGCACACCAATTATAAAATGACACGAGAGGAATTCGCACCATCTTCGGGCCATTAGCAAGCAGACTTGTCTGAACTTATTAAATTGGTAAAATTCAAATTTCCAGGGCGACTCACGGACCCAATCTAGATCTTCAGAAGATGGCCGTGGATCATGTGAGTTTCATCAGGTGTGTACGTGTTACCTCTGCTTCCTCATTTATAACCCCTCCTTCCCTCTCGCTCCCTCCCCGCCCCCCGGTATATAACGTCACCCCCACCTCGTCCTTTAACGCATCACCCCAGCGCGCAATAACCCCCCTTTTCCTCAGTTTCCTCGATCTCTGTACTGCAGGAAGAACGAGAGCCGGATCGAATGACGAAGATCTTTCCATTCGGAGCCCACGTTGCTTTCACCGTTCTCCTCCTATTGTCGGCGGCGGTGTTGGGTTGCGACGGGCTTCGGATGAATCCTCATCCTTGTAAGTGCATTTATCAATGCTCTCCTTCAGTTCTAGTTTATACCTTCGTGACGTACACGGTTTAGATGAATGAAGCTTGTCCTTTCAGCACGAACCCCACGACCATGTCTCACCCAAGTTTTAGCATGTTGTTCAAGTGCCCCTTTCTTAGATCGAAATCGCAATGCGTTTCGTTTTCTGACGACGTCGCAATCGCCCCATTTATAAAGCGGTCTCACCATTTCTTTCTTAATTCAATTCGATGTAGCGAGCTCCCGGGGACAGGCGGACATCAATGGAGACCGTATCGATGACATCTTAAAGGTGCATTATCTACATAAACACCAGGTCTTAATTTGAAATTTCATTAGACAAATGGCGTTTTGGCGCGGAATCTTACAGAGCTGCTGATGTTCGACGTCTGTTGGTGCAGGAAAAGAGGAAGGGAGAAACCGGGGCAGAGCTGTTCCCGACTGGGTCGAGCTTGCCGGACTGCTCGCACGCATGCGGGCCGTGCGTGCCGTGCAAGAGGGTGATAGTGAGCTACAAGTGCTCGATCGAGTCGTGCCCGGTGGTCTACCGGTGCATGTGCAAGGGCAAGTATTACCACGTCCCTTCCCATTGATCAAGGGCTAGGGCGGGAGGCATCGAGACAATCGAAGTTCCATGTCCCCTTTCTTTTTTCTCGGGTTCGGATAGTTCCGGCTCCGTTCGATTCGCTAAGAATTGCTCTCGTAATCGACTCAAGAAAACGTGTGCCCATGTAAATTACTTGGAGCGAGCTTTTTACCATCTTTTTTCCCAATGAGAAAACCCCCATTCTAAATTGCGTTCGGTTTTGGTTTTGATGGGCCTCCATTATCCTAGGCCACCACCTCCTTTTTCCAATGTCGCTTGGGCCTTTCCGCTTGGTGGTTTGGTTTAGTAGCGCACTCTTCTGCTGTTCTTTGCGTGCGCGTTTTCTCTAGCCACTCACTGAGAAGAGAAGGGCGGGCACGTGATTAGAAAAACGGACATAAGGAGCAGTGCGTTAATCTGTTGGTGATGTTTTCTTTTTGGGGAAGAATTCTAAGAAAGAAAAATTTCCTAAAACCACATCTATCGCCATTCATCGGGAGAGTTGTTCGACGTGACTTATAACGAAAACATATTGTAGTGGAAGAAAAAAAGAAAGACACAAACGTCACGCCCTATAATATTTACCCTCGTGAAATTGCCCTTGCGCATGTATTATTTGCACCTTCATGTGGACACGTAACCCTTTTTCTCTACCAACCATGTTAATCAGGCATGTCAAGCTTGGGATTTCAGTTCCATCAATGGTGAATGATAGACCTGCAAAGTCATCAAACTCCATAAATCTATTGCCTTTTTTACGAATGTCAAAATCAATTAGATTTGTCTAAACCGAAAGTTGAGATCAAACCCATTTACATTTGAAATCAAATCGCTTTTGTTGAATTTACAGGTCTTCGGAACCGTACCTACCTTTATGAATAGGAACTCCTCGACGAAGTCAAAACATTTTCCTTGGCCATAAAACCTCTTCATCAGAGAATTTTCCAAATTAAAATATGCAAAGTAGAAATTGAGTTTAACAATTGATCTCTTTCCTTCTCTCCCTCTCGAAGAGACCAAAACTTTTGAAAAATTACAAAACCCGACGAGAACATGAGCAGCCAAGAATATGATTGAAAACGATGTTTGTCGAGCAATTTTTTGAATTTCGATGACACGTGATTTCAATCAAGAGCTTAATCATTGCTTTCCGTTCGATCCACGGACCCCCGTTCCCGTTCCTCGGATGATTTTCCTTCCCTCGGAGCCAACCGCGGCTCGCCACGTCGACAACGGAGCGTGTTTCATCCGGTTCACGCAACGACGCGACGGGCGCCCTTGGCCGCCCGATCTCCCACGTGGCGCGCGAACAGCGCGATGGCCTGGCCCCGGTTCCTGCATCATTGAGTGTCCCATCGGAGATCTCCACCTCCCTCCATTATGGGCACGAGCGACGCTGGGATTCGCCCACGTGTCGGGCGCCCCTGGCCTTGGACACGCGTCGGTATCGTGGACGGGGGGAACTGTGCGGCTGATCTAGATGCCGTCGGACTAGCTGGCGCTGGATGAACGGCCGGGGGGTAGGAGGGGAGATCTCCGGCCTCCAATTGGAAAGAGGATAAATTTCTAAGGAGGCCGTCAAAATCAAAGTGGAAAATAATAATAACAAAAAAATAGAGAGAGAGAGAGAGTCAAAGAGAAAATTAAGAAAGCATACGTGATTCTTTTATATGAAAATCATTCCTCCTAGTGGGTACTAAAAAAATTGATATTTTTGTGAATTTTTTTGAATTTATCATGACTAGTCAATCTAAATGTGTCTGAATTGAATTTTTTTGCTTTGAACATTTTGCTCAACCAAATTTTTTGCGATTCACACACTCTTAGCTTTATTTTACTCAAGATATATGATATTTTCACGACATAAATATCGACACGTAGACTAATATTTTAATTTATTTCATATTTTTCTGGTATAATGGGAAAGTGCAAATTCAATAAAATCCTAAACGAGCGGCCTGTCAACGCAACAAAAATGAATTTGATGATTATCTTATATGTATTAAGCTGGACCACTCAATTAACTCACTTTTCATTCCTTTAAAAAAATTTAAAAAATAAGGATTAAATTTTATGGCAAAATTGAAAGGATTCACTTATTCAATACAAAGAATAACTAACCTCACTCGTTCCACAATAAATGACTATCTTTTTTATCTTTTTAGATAACTCAAAATCAATCCTTTTTTTTTTTTTTTGGACATATTATCTAACTGTGCATTGTCTGCAACACATGCTCCCTCTGAGAAAAAAATAATGATTTAAGGATGTCAACAGATTATACAATAGTAAAAGGAATATGCCCAATTCTCTAGTAATGTATAAAATTATATCGCTACATATGCCTTACAAATTGCAAAAGACAAAAGGCCGTCTATGTAGGTCTTGTAGAGATAAGGACGATGTTTTAGAAACAAGGTAAATTATACAGCTGCAATTTCTTTCTTAATTATAAAGCAGCCCCTCTACTTTGACGAATTTGCGAGTATGATGAAGTCGCACATTCGTTACGCTCGAAAAACTCATCACTTGATTAAATGGGAACAAAATAATTCTCAGTTTGACCCCGGACCAAGTGGAAATTGGCTTCAAAGGGAGGGTGCGGTCCAATCGTCAGAAGTCCTTTGGCATCGAATTCGGTTTTGATTCCAACTTCTCTCCTTTTCCGCCCGCCGTGCCTTGCCACGGAGGTTCTTATCCAGTCCGAATGCTCGAGTTGGGTTGAATTATTCTACGTTTCACTTTTCTTCTCATTTCTCTTTGTTTGGTCTGCCTTGGTGATTATTCCAGGCACGCGAAAAATTAAGTCATTCACACCAAGTTCAAAGGACTTCCAAAATCATTTTTTTCTCAAACGTGGGTCCTCCTAGGTTGATCTTATTAAACTCGCGATTGAATTTTCCATGATTGTCATACATTGAGTGTCAAAAGGGCGTCGCGTCGGCTCACCTATATATTGCATAATGTCTTTATAGAGGTAAGTCAAGTCGAGTGATCCAAAAAGTTCAAACTCTGTTTTTACCCTATAGCCTTACCCAATAGAATTGCACCATGTCAACGCTAAATATCCGATTGATTAAAGACCTATGAGCAAGGGCGGATAGAGATGTTGGGGCTGGACATATCGTTTCGATCATTTTTGTTTGGTGCAGCACTCAGTTCACTAAATTCAATAAATCAAGTGATCATGCAAGGGTCTAATGATGTAATTTATTTTGGCGAATCGGATTCGCATGAACCCAGTTCCTATGATGCTAATTCGACCCTCTAAGGGAGGGGCGAGGTTAGAAAGGTGGAGAAATTCTCTCCATTCCCTCCGGCAATTCAAGTGAAAACTTATACTTATGATGATCACTCAAATATTTGAAATCTAATCTCCATCGTAAGAAATGTCTATTTTAAATTTTATTGTGTAGTTGCTGCATCTATTGGACATGCTAATGTTATTACTAGACTAATTTCTCATGCGATTCTAGTGAATCCTTAAAGAAGAAAAATTAAACCTTGCACAAATATAAATGAAGACTAGCGTTGAGACATATATTGTTTCGTTGTGTTTTATGAAATACTAATTCGTTTTAGGAATAATTATTTTTTAAAAATGGTTGGGATAGTGGTCATTCATCACCACCTTCCGGTTCATTCTTGTACCAGGGGAATATCCTCTTTCTTGCTTTGGAAACACTGCATGCCTAGATTTTTCCATAGGAAAACCCAATGGGATGTTACTTTATTGCGAATCGATTCTCCCTCGTCGTCACATACATTCCATTAATGATCGCTCCGTAGACTTCCAAAAGCCATATAGAACTCGAGCGCTGGTGGCCCCTTCCGTAAAGTGATGACCGGGGCTGTGAAAGGAGAAAACGACCCCTTTGCGTTTCTAACGTTATGTCTGGTCTAATCCAAATCACTATTGGTGGTCCCGACGGAAATTGTTCGTTCGGTCATCAGCTTAATAGATAAGCGTTGATTCAATCCTAAACTTTTTCATTTTGTCAATTTAGTCATAAAACTTTATTTAAAATCCAATGTAATTTTTCCAATCAAATTTCGCTAGAAATCGCTGACGCGGTGGTGTACCACGTAAGACACCCCAGCGATGATTGAATCACTATGCCAACGATTTCTAATAAAAATTAACTTAAATGACTATATTTGAATTTTACAAAAAGGTTTAGGACTAAATTTATAAAATTGATAAATTTATGACTTGAATTTGAATTCGTATGATATGTTTAGAATTGAGTGAATAATTTTTCCTTGATCTTGAGGTCTTCTTTTGCTTAAATCCATCGGTACTTGGTTTTACTGTGGTCAAGCGTGGACTTGGAGTAAGATTGTGACTCAACCTTTTGATTGATAATGTCTCTTAACTATGTTTTCCCTCCATCACTAGCTTTTGATTTTTTAGGAAGAAACAGGAGATTCATTGCTAATCTTTTCTTAAAGTTAGAGATGTGAAGAAATTTGAAATTTTTGGTGGGTCCTAGGTTTATGGACGACCATGCACAACTTTAAAAAATTGCCGGGATTTCTAAAGGTTAGGGATTGGGCCCCGCCAACTCCCTCTTTATCTCTCCATAAATTGATGAAGTACTTCAATCAACCATAATTAAGTTGACGAGCACATTTTCCTATCATTTGTGGGATTTTGTGTCCTCTTTAGTTATCAATTCTTGATTGCAATTAGCATGGTCTTCACTACCTCAAATTTCAATTTTATTGCCCGTCCTTTTACTTTTATGGTGATCTTTGCAACACCCACATGATTCATGCATGTCGGTCGATATCAATTGACATTTATACTTGCATTAACGTTCAAGCCAAAAGTTAAGTGTTAAACTCTTAAGTCAGGTTGATTGTTGCTCGCCAGACATGCTCAGCTTGTGACAAGAGCCATGCCCCTCCCCCCCCTACAAATGGCTTAGGCCGATCGAGTTTCTCCATATGTGATACCTTTCCAAGCTTCCCCGGTTACTATTCAAGGTCGATGTGGACTCAGTTAATCGTTAGTTTAAGTCGATAATATCATGGGAAATGAATACATCTCTAGTTTTGGCATTGCAAATATCTTAAAAATTAATACGAAAAGCAACCGGCAAGCGCATGGGCGAACTAGTTCTCTTTCTAGTAAGCACTCATTAATAAAAGCACACTCATCCATAGCAGAATGTGGCCGGCAATAAGAAGCAATCTCGAAAGACCATCAATTGAAGGTCGTTTAACTGTACTCGAAAAATCTCGAGAGGGGAAAGCATTTTTTTAAGGCGATCCCATCTTAAAAAAATAAGGCACGGTACGGTTCTTGCTATTACTTTATATCTATTCCCTCGCATCCAATGACCGGGGAAGCACTCATTAATTAATAATAATGACCCCAATTTAGTAAGCTCCCGATACCATTTACGTATAAATTATTGGGGTATTATCATCGTCACGTCTGAAGTTTATAATTTCGGGAGACCGATTCCTCGGTACGCACTCGCATGCATCCATGATCCATGTCTCCACAGAACATGTCGGTCCTTTCGTTTAAAAAGCTCTTGATCTGTTCTTCCAGAAAGATTCGTGCACGGTGAGGTGAATTCAAAGTGCTATTGGTGGCCTTCCGTGCGTAGATTCGAGCTTGACGTAGGATCTGACGAAAGGCGTACAAATTTTAAATTAGCGTTATCGTAGAGTGATGTGACCCCTAATAAAACCCTAATCGTGGACTCATGAAACTAGAGATAAAGTAAGAAAATAAAAAATATTAAATGTATGGATGGGTTTCTTTGTATTCATGTCTAGAAATTTCTACACAACTGTATGCAGAGAAATTGGCAAATTTTAATAACCATATCCATAGTTAATCCGTAATTAATGCATAATATGGTACGTGCACTTTAATGCCGAGAGATGCAATGCTTTACAGCAATGAATTACCTGTTTCGTTTTTCCTCTCTTGGCAAAAGAGACATGTTTTCGTCCGGGCGAGGTCCCCGACAATTCATTCGTTCATTTTGAGCCGATGGTAATTGGTGAAGACGAGCCAGCTCGATCATAGGACCCGATACATGAATCCGCAGGTTTTTATTAAGAACGTCATCGATAGATGAATTTTTTTTTAATTTTGTGGGCGATGTTGGATTGTATTCGATTTACGGAAATTGTGGAGGAAAATTGATTTGTCTCTCTCATGAATGTCGTTGGACTGGAGTTATAGATTTGGCCTTTTTTTCTTATGAAAATGAAAATTTTAATGTGATTCCATAAGTAATTAAAACGGTCGCTTCAACTAAATACTAGATTTTTTAAAAAAAAAACCTTACATCTATCTCAATAAGCACCTGATCATCCCATTTTTGTACTAGAGGCACGTGGATCCTCTAGTCAACAATAAGAGTTTCTGAAACTCTAGACAACAAGAAATTCAACGAGTTTAAACAGTCGATTTTGAATAATCTAGAACACCCAAAAAGTAAAAGTCAAATAAAAGAGGAAAAATCCATTCATACTTGCAAATTCCCTTTCTTCTTTTTTTTTCTCCCGAATGAGGGCGGTATAGGTTCTAGTCAAAAAATGGCTGTGGATGTTGTCGGGCTTTAGTGGAAATAATCGAAGCGGGCCAAGAAAAAGGGGGGGGAGGAATTGAAGGTCCTGGGCGTGACGAAGGCGACAAAAGCAGGGACGTAAATGAAACAAATCGGCTTTTTTCGCGGGGCCAGACCGTGAAATCGGAGTAGTTCAGCACCTCCGGGACGCGAACGCCGAGGATACCATGGGGGGGCCGTACAAGGACAGGATCTACTGAAATCTACCGACGCGGGGGTACTGTACGCTCCGCAACCGGAATTTATCTACCGCGAAGGTAGATAAAATATAAAATAGAGCAGAATAAAAAAGAACAAACAAAATCAAAATACGGAAAAATAAATAAATAAATAAATAAATCCTTTGCGACTAATGCAATGCAAGTGGTCGCTCGCTTTCAAATTCATTTCTTCTCGTTTCGTCTCTCCATCGTCTCCCTCTCTCTATATACTTCATCAAGACTCTCTTCTTCCTCTCTCTCTCAAGACTCTTTCTCTCTCTTTCTCGGTCGTCGGAATCCAAATCCGATTTCCGGTTTCTGATCTTTGCGTCGCGCGCGGCAAAGCTTCCATTTGTCTGCGGCGACAGGGAGCCGCCGTGCCGCGGCGGAGAGGGGGAGAGAGATCCTGCGTCGCGCTCCGACATGCTCGTGCGCGGAATCGGAGGAGGAGGAAGAGGAGGTGGAGGTGGCCGCGCGACCAAATCTCTGTTCGTCAATCGCTTCGGCAGTACGTCATTCCTTTCCTTCCGCTTCCATTTCTTTTTCCTTTTTCTCTTCCTTGTTTTTCGGATTCTCCATTTCTTGTGAACTCGGCTAGCTTACTGCGTCCAAGGTATTCCTTCTGGTTAAATCTCGGGCTTTTTCTTTTTCTTTTTTCTTTTTATGTGGAAATTGGGTTTCTGGATTTACTGAATAGTGACGCTTCCGGAATTCGTGGATTGATTCAAGATAATATCGGTTGATTCGGTTTGATCAGTTGATCGCAAAAGCCGTAGGAGGCCGCCGTTTTTCCTGGTTCGTGTGTGGACTTTTTTTTTTTTTTTTTTTGGGTTGTGAATAGAATATTCTGTTCTAGTTTTATCCGTTTTTTTTTTTTTTTTGACTTTGCTGATGAGTTTCGTCGAAAGAGGTGAATGATCAGTACTTTTGTTCCTTGATTCTTTAATCTTGACGGTTCCAATTTCTGTTTTTTTTTTTTCCTTTTCCTTTTATTGTGTAAGAATTGAATGTTTTGCTGGCAGTTTGTGCCGGATCAGATTTGATCCTGATTTCAAATTTGATCTGTTTGGATTAAAATTTGGGTTCAATTTCTTCGTGGTGGATCTGAGTATTTAGCTGATCAGGTTATGGGCTTCTAGTTTTAGGCGTTAATCCAAACATATGTACTAGGATCGGAAATCTTGTTTTTGGAGGACTTGTAAAGTTCGGCATATGTTTGTTGCACTATATGCCTATTTGAGTCGTGCACTTATTGGCTTATTGTTGCGCATTTTGTCATGTCGGATTCCATATGTAACGGCTTCAGGATGTATGCGGCTTTTCGTCCTCCCTAATGGATCTTTTATTAGGATTTTGTGGGGTGTGCTTATAAACAGCAAGCACGTTCTTTATTTTCTTCAAAATAACATATTAGTTTAGAGATCTGATGTGGTTTCTTTTCCTCCAGTTGTAGTGCTGACTTTTCTTCTATCTTGCTACATTCCTCTTGCCACTGGAGTTTATGCATGATCCCATACTATAAGCCCTAGACTAATGCATCGTGTAAATTTGTCATCTTTTGTTTGGTTACGGGTGTTATTTTCTTAACTAATATATGTGTTTGGAGTTGCTTATACCCTTTTCAGATACTTTACTTTGTACTTCTGATACTTGGAATTTCATATCAAACGCCTTAACTTTTAGAAACCATGAAGTTGACATTTAAAATCATGTTGAATCCTGATATTTCAATGACTTCGACTAATTTTTTACTTGGGACAATTTTAAGTAAGTAACTTAAATAAGCTATTCCAGACAGACAATAAGACTTGGTTTAGTAGGTAGGACCCACTTTTGTCCCAACTCCATATTCGCTTGAGTTACGTAGTATCCCTCTCCCAAATTTTGTAGCAAAATGATGCATTTGGTTTTAGCGGCAATAAAACATTTTTACTGGCTGGTATATGTGCCTATACTGTTTCCTTAGATGGACAGGCGAGCTTTTATATTTTTTATTGATATCAATCCTAATGGAATATGTATGAGAGGATGTGAATAGCTTTCCTGCTTAAGATTCAGTTAGTAGGTGTAATATGTGATATATTAAATAGGTATATGTGCTAAAATAAGTAGGATGAACTGTTACGTATGTAGTAATTATGGACTTTGTGAATTGACCACGTCAGTCAATATTGATGACAGTGATTGCATACTAGGGATTCTATTGACGCTTGATTTAGTTGTACGTTGATGGATTTGCTTATAACGGTTTGTTTGGTATTACTCATAAAATTGATGTTGTATTTCGCTAGTCATTACAGATGCACTATTATTTTCTTCATGTGGAAGGAAATTGGCAATCTTTATAAACCGTTGGATTTGTTTGTTGAAACTAATAGGTGACTGAAGTTGAAGCAGCAAAATAAGTGGTTGCTGAGACATACAAGGATCAGATGTGCACTATGTGTCATGTCTGTGGTTCGGAACTATCAAAGGTATCTAATGGGAACAAGAATCACCAAAATGAAATTATCTTGAAATTGAATGTTGGGGCACACTGTAAATTCTGTGATAAGATGAAGGAACGAGATTCTATAAAGAGGGATGTCATGAGCCCTTATGAAACGCCAACAATTAGTCCAACAACTTCAATGTCAAGCTATGACAGCTCTGTCTCAAGCTGCAGTAAGTTTTCTGTGGTCTCTGTCAAGTTTGCTTCATGCGTGTTCACTTATTTGAGAAAGCCATTGATTTAGTCTTTTTGGCTAATACATAAGCACTAATTTCAATATTTTTGTTTTAGGTGAATTTTCAGTGGACCTGAACCCCACTGATAGGTATGCCTCTCCTTTCTCTTGCATGTAAAAACCTGCTACCGAGTTAATTAATTATTGAGGACTTCGAATTTCAGAATCAATCAAGAAGAAGCTAATATGCCCCGTGGTCAAGATGATTCTTTTTATAGAGCAGAGGAGCATAAGGACTCTATTTCAGAAGCAACTAGCAGTGGAGTTGGAGGATCCAATATGGCAATGGAGAACAATTTTAAAGAGTTCAACAGGGGTCATGAACATAATAGCATCAATATTGAAATTAGGCATGCTAACCATCTTCAGGAAGTAAATAATACTGGCGTTGAAAATGAAAGTAGAATTGTTAATGGAGTAACAGGCAATGGAAATTCTAGTGGTTTTCTTGATGAGATAGAGAGCAAAATTTGGGATCCTCCAGAAGCAAAAGACCCGGAGGATGACATGCAGGGTAGTATGGCTTATAATGATGATGATGATGAGGAATGTGGTGATGGCACAAGATGGGGCAGTTCAAGTTCTCTGAGTAACTTCAGAGATGAAGGTAGTGGGAGCTACAGATTTAAAGAGGAAAAGCAGAAAGCTCTGGATGAGGTGATTAATGGAAAATTTAAGGCCCTTATCACTCAACTCCTTAGATCTTTTGGTGTTGCCCCTTCCGTAGAGGGTGGTGAAAGTTGGGCGGACATAATAACTTCATTATCATGGGAAGCTGCTTCCTTTTTGAAGCCTGATGCTGTTGATGGAAACGGAATTGGTCCAGATGGCTGTGTAAAAATCAAATGCATAGCAACTGGTACGCGCGACCAGAGGTGGGTATGCTCTTCCTGTGGGACAAATGGTGCCTGCATTTTCTATTCGCTTGTTTATTCAAAGGATGTGTGAGTGTTCTGTTACTTTCTAAGTTACATTAGGTAGCTTGTTTATTTTTATGATCATCATAAAGTGTTTTCATTCAATCTGCTATGAACATGTTGGATAAACTACAGTTTTGCTGCATGTATCTTCTGCTTTATAACACATTTCCAAACTGAGACTCTAACTTGGAAAAGAATTAATTCATGCTCAAATATGTTTTCATCTTGCAATTATTTTACCATAGACTGATGTATGTTTGTGTGCATACTTGCGACTAAAATATCGTATGTTTATAATGCCGCTTTTGGTTTTGCAGTCAAGTAATTAGAGGTCTTGTTTTCAAAAAGCATGCTGCTCACAAGCACATGCCCACGAGCTATAAGAATCCAAAGTTGCTGTTGATTCGGGGTATGCTTGGACAATCATTGAGTGTTTTGTCATCATTTAATGCAATGCAGCAGGTAAAATGTCGGGATGTCTGTTACGCCCAACAATCTGTACATTAGATTTTATTGATATTTTCTGTCTTTATTGACATTCAAAGTTTACAGGAGGATTATCTCAAACCCATTGTTGAGATGATTGAAATGTGCCACCCGAATGTAATTCTAGTAGAAAAATCAGTCTCTCGTGATATTCAAGAATCTATTCTCGCAAAAGGAATGACGTTAGTCTTCGATATGAAGCTCCATCGCTTGGAGAGAATAGCTCGTTGCACTGGCTCATCAATTGTCTCAACTGATACTTTGGCAATTCAGAAGCTAAAACAATGTGAATCCTTCCGTATTGAAAAGTTTGTGGAGGAGCATGCTGGTTTTGTTGAAGGAGGGAAGAAACCGAGCAAAACTTTGATGTTTCTTGATGGCTGTCCAACAAGACTTGGTTGTACAGTAAGTCTTTTCTTTTTAGCTTTTATTTATTTATTTAATGTGATCTTTCTTTCTTCTTATATCTTTGAATTTAGTTGACAATAATGATCGGAATCAGTAATCAGAATTTCTCTTATGGTGGAAAAAACCTGCCTGGGCTCCCTTTTAACTGGAGAGTAGATCCATTCTCTGGACATGCATACATTTGGAGGTCCATGTACTTTTATTCTGATGAGTGGGACATGGAAGTTTCGTCTGCAACTTGAAATAAGCCCACATCTTATGCATACATCTTATGCATTTCGTTATATGAAATAAAACAGAGCTATGCTATTAGATACTGCCAGCCTAAATTAGTGGTGACATCTGTGTATCCAATACCAATCTGATGATAAGAACAAGAGATTTTTCTTGATCGACTTACCTGGTTGAAGTATGAAAGGTGACTTGTGACACCTACAATCTTTAGTTTAAATTATGTTTCTTGCATTAGGATGATTGACACAAGTTCATTTAGTTGTTGGTTGGCCAGATATGCTCTTATACATTAAGTTTCTTTGTGATTATGTTAAGTTGTTTTGATTAGCTTTCGAGGTAAAGATATCTGAATACTTACACAATTTATTTAGTTTGGGCACCTTTTATGGATGCAGTTTTAGAGATCATACATTCTCAACATAGGTAAGCTACGTATGCCTAGTGCTGCTTACAGAGAGGTCGTGTGCCTTTCTACTCTTGCTACATTGTAAACACTTAATGCCTTTGTGGGCAGTTTACTTTTTGCTGACTTCTTTTGTCATGTTGTGGGAGATAAATTCCTGCTTGACCTTGTACCAATTCTTTGTTGCAGATTTTGCTGAAAGGAAGTCATAGTGACGAGCTGAAAAAGATCAAGTCTATAGTGCAGTGTTCTGTTGGTGTGGCCTATCATCTGATCCTTGAGACGGCTTTCCTTGTTGATCAAAGAGCAATGTTCTCGACCATTCCTTTTGCTGGAACAGCAGATTCATCACAAAATGACCGATCATCCCCTACCTCGGTATCCAATGGTATTCATGATCCCAGTGTTCGGGAGGCTACTCCTGATCATAGCGCATGTGCAATTGATGTTCCCATTTCGAATGGATTCCATGATGGGGATTCGTGTCATGTGATGTCAGAATTAGGGGCAAGTTCACCATTTTCTTATGAGCCATATAATCCGGTTGTTTTTTCCGGATTCTCAAGCCTGTCAGCATCACTGAAGAAAGTCATAGGGGGCAAATTTCCTCTCGCTTCTTCTTATTTTGGATTTACTAGAAAGGAACCAGATGGTCATAATGAAAGTCCTGCTTCCTTGTCAGTAAGCTCAGATGCAGTGGCCATAAAAGATTGTATTGATGATGCAAAGTCACCTGATGAAGGAGAACCCCAGGCTTTATTAGCTTCCTCTGAGGTCCTTCCGGAATCGGTGGAAGATGCTCATGAAAATGACTCAATAGAAAACAAGAGTGCCATGACGACAGTTATTGATACACAGAGTATTTTAGTTCTGATGTCACGTCGTAATGCCTTTAGGGGAGTTGTGTGTGAGCAAAGCCATTTTTCTCGTATTACGTTCTACAAGAATTTTGATGTTCCCCTAGGGAAGTTTCTCCGAGATAAGATACTCAATCAGGTATATTGTAATTCTGTCTACCTGGATAGTCTGTTAAATGCTCTTTGAATTTCATCATGATCTTCTACTTCTGAGAAATTAATTAGTTTTGATTAAACAAAATATCTATAGCTTTGAATTTGAAGAGGCCATTGCCCCTCTTTTCCTATTTTGTTAAGATTAGAGTAAAGTTGCTGGGAAAATTGCATTGTTAACATGAGTCATAAGAAGTGTTCTTTTAAAATTGCACTTACAGAGGCTTCTGGTGGTGCAGGGAAGCCTGTGCACTACATGTGGTGGACTGCCAGAAGCTCATTTCTATTACTATGCACATCATAATGAGCAGTTAACCATCCAAGTGAAGCGGCTTCCAAAAGAAAAGGAATTACCAGGAGAAGGAGAAGGAAAGCTTTGGATGTGGAGTCGATGTGGTAAATGTAAACCTTTCAATGGATCTACAAGATCAACGAAAAGAGTTTTAATTTCTACTGCTGCCCGGTGCCTGTCATTTGGAAAGTTCCTTGAGCTCAGTTTTTCTCACCACTCACTGTTTGCGAGATTGGCAAGCTGTGGGCATTCTCTTCAAAGAGACTTCCTCTACTTCTTTGGGTATGCAAAACTGCCTCAGTGGTGATCCTATTCTCTTATTTGGTTGGAAAAGCATTAATTTTATACATTCTAGTATTAGATAGGTGAACAAGCGATGCCTTGGCTGGGGATAGTTAATAAGATTATGTTTTGATTATGCTGTAAAAAGTATATGCTGATGTCCTAGATGGGCTTTACCAAGCAGTTGGCAACTACACTGCAGTCTTAAGCACAATGCTATTTGCATTTGAGAGTTATCTTTTTGACTGTGTAGTGGGTTAACATGGGAGTCTAGTTCAATTTTAGTTCTGTTGCATCTTTTTTCATTTGTGTTGGTTTTCTTCTTTTAAAGTGAGAGACTGATGAGCTTGTTCATGCTGATGCAGATTAGGCCCAGTTGTTGCGATGTTCAGATATTCCCCGGTCACAACATACACCATATCAATGCCACCCCAGAAACTGGAGTTTAATAGTTCAATCAGATCAGATTGGTTTGCAAAAGAAATTGAGAAAGTACGGTATCTTACTTAACCTGTTATCATGAGTTGCTATGGTTAAGAAGGTGCATGCACTTGCGCGTACGCAGGGTTTCCAAAGCAAGTGCATGTTCACCCCAACACTGGACACTTCACTTCACTTTGGTGGTGCTTGGGCACTCTTGTTGTCCTTATTTCATATACCGACTCAAAAGTAATAATTTCACTTTCTTTTGCATTAAGGTATCCAAGAAAAGGATGCTGCTATTTGCAGAAGTTGAGTGCAACTTGAAGAAGATAGGACCCCAATTTGCAGGATCTGTTTTGCATCTAATGGATTCACCGAAGGTATTCTCTGACATTGAAGAGATGTTTAAGCAGGAAAGCCATGATTTTGAGGTTAGTCTCCTTGCTCTTCTGATATATATGCATGAGGAGCTAAACTCAAAGGTTTTCTATATATGGGCCGTTTCCTGTTATGGAAATGCTCCATAGGAAGTGTTCTAGGTTTTTCTCTTTAATGTCATAAATTTTGTTTTAGCATTTTAGACATGCCCATTTTCAGTCTTCCTATTCTTACTACTCAGCATGTCTGGATCTATAGATCATTGCTTCTGAATGTTATACTTGTTTTGTTCTTGTGGCTTGTCCTAGTTTAGGTATGTTTCCTCAATAGGACAACAGATTAGCTCCTCTTAAGCTACAAATATATGCCTGTGCTGAGTAGGTGCATTACTTCCCCTAGTCTGTCTTGCTGTTTTCTTGGATGTAGATTTATATTTTTAACATTTGTTCAAGTAGGGTGGTCCTGCATTGGTGTTGCACAGGTTACTTCTGTAGGATCATTAGAAAGAGGACACTGGTCTCTTTAGTATGTAGTACGTCTCTGCTTTCTGAGTCTCACTGGACAGTCGTCTTTCCTTTTAATTTCTTACCCTTTTTCTCTATACTATAAGAGCTGTTATCTCAGACTGACACTCTCTTTTCTTGGTGGGATCAGTTGAGCATTCGGAATGCTGTCAAGAATGAGAATCCAGACCAGAACGCTTATAATTTGCTTGTTCTGAACCGGTTGTTGTGGGAGCTTTTACTTGAATCATTCATTTGGGATAGACGTCTCCATCATCTCTCCTCTGCTGATCCTCCAAAGGTGGCTGCTGTTTCTTCTGGAAAAGCAGATCAACAACCTGAATCAACTATGGACAGTGATGCAGGTAAAGGAAATGAAGGGACAGATTTGGGAGCAAACGCCTTTTCTGTTAGAGAGATTCCAATAAAGGAACCTCCTGAGGTTGAAAGAGAATTTTCAGTCAAGGATATCCCTATTGAAAATCCCATGAGAGAACATGAGCAGGATGATTCATCCAAAGTAATCACAGCTTCTGAGGATCTTCACAGAGCAACAGCTGACAATTTAAGTTCGAGTATATCATCTGACCAGAATCTCCTTTCAAGATCGGATGTCTTATCTTACGATCACTCTGGCAAAGCAGAGAATCAATTATCTCCTGATCATTCCGATATAGATAGAACCAATCAGAAATCCATGAGTCTCCTGAAACCAGGTTCCTTTGTCAGCGTTAGGGAAAGTCAAGGTCTTACTTTGCAGAGTTCACTCTTCTCCACATGTCAAAGTGTGAATGGATGGTTCTGGAAACCGTTTACAGAGATTAAGGAGTTCTATGTAACTAAACTTCTAAGAGGCTACTCGCCACGATTTGAGTTTGTTAGTAGCCAAAATTCTGAGTACTTGGTCAAAACTCATCAGTTAATTTCCGAGGAAGGCTCAAGGCTGCGCATTCCTCTTGCAAATGATAATTATTTTGTGTCGGACTATGAGGGTGAACTTTCGAGCATCATTGCTTGTGCTTTGGCCGTGTTGAATGGTCAGTCTGCAATGACAGATCTTATTACTGATGATGGTTGTTCAGACAGTTGGGGTGCTGGTAAAGTGGCTGAGAATATGCAGAACCTGATTCGGGTATCTTCAAGCACTTCTTATTCTTCTTCAAATGGTTCGTTGGACTCGGATAGTGTTCATTCAACGAGAAGCACTTTCTCAGAAGAGTCACGGTTATCCAGCTTTGATGGGTTGGGCTTGTTGGATTCTTTGTTCCCATCGGAAAATTGTAAAGCAGAAGTATCTTTGGGAGTAACAAAGTCACTGATGAAGGGTAAATACTCAGTAGTTTGTTTGTATGCTAATGAGTTCCGTGACCTCAGGAGCTATTGTTGCCCATCCGAGGTTGATTTTATTGCTTCATTAAGCCGGTGTAGGAACTGGGATGCAAAAGGTGGAAAGAGCAAATCTGTCTTTGCTAAGACTTTGGACAATAGGTTCATTATCAAGGAAATTAAGAAGACTGAATTTGATTCCTTTGAGAAGTTTGCCCCCCATTATTTCAAGTACATGAAACTGTCATTTGAGTCTGGGAACCAGACTTGTCTTGCAAAAGTTTTAGGAATCTACCAGGTTTGTCTCTTGAACCATACCATTTCCTCTGCGTCATTTACATTGTACGTTCTTAGCATTTCCGCTTCTTATGTAGGTGACCTTAAGGCTAAATAAAAGTGGAAAAGAAGCTAGGCATGATCTGATGGTGATGGAGAACCTTACTTTTGGTCGGAATATTACTCGACAGTACGATCTGAAAGGGGCTCTACATGCTCGATTCACTTCAGCTACTGATGGAGCAGGAGATGTTCTCTTGGATCAGAATTTTGTCAATGACATGAACTCATCACCATTGTACGTGAGTAACAAAGCAAAGCATCTTCTGCAACGGGCTGTGTGGAATGATACAAGTTTTCTCAATGTAAGTAGTAAGTTGAAATATCTTCTGGTCATGTTATTATATATATCGCATCAGGAAGAAATCATTTTACATACTATATTGTGGTGATGGCACTTGCCATGGGTTTGCTGTTGAACATGCACTATTCTTTGATCTGTAGTCATAATTTTAGTGCATCTGCATAGAAATGAGATTTTAATGGCAGTTATCTTACTCCACTTTCTTTCTGTGGTACAGTTGATTAATGTGATGGACTATTCGTTGCTTGTGGTAGTCGATCAGCAGAAGCAAGAGCTTGTTTGTGGGATAATTGATTATCTTCGGCAGTATACCTGGGACAAGCAGTTGGAGACATGGGTTAAGTCCTCGCTCTATGTCCCTAAAAATCAGTTACCAACTGTCATCTCTCCAAAGGAGTATAAGAAGAGATTCAGAAAGTTCATGTCCGCACATTTCTTGTGCGTCCCAGACAATTGGTGCTCACAAGGTTCTACTGATACTTGTGAGATTTGCACCATTAATGATGACTCTTCCAAGTCGGAATCCCAATGCGTGGGGACATGAATGGATTCTGCATAGATCATGTCCATTTTGGCTCTCGTTTTCTTCTTATTTGCAGTGTAAATATGCCGTCTGCAGTGTATATGCTTCACCCCGTCATTGTGCAATTTTTAGCAAATTTCCGGGGAAAGTTTCATTTCCATAGGTTTCAGTATCCAACATGGGATAACATCTTTTTTGGTCAGTGTTGAGGTAAGTGTAAAGAGTCCAGGTTGTTGAGGCATGCTATTGTTTGGAATCAATGAAAGTCAAAAGTTGTTTACAAGCAAATTTTTGTCTGGTCGGGTACATTCTGTATCATACCTCCTGTGCTCATTTCAGAGAATAAAAGTCTACTTCATTATGCTTTACCGCATATCGGGTGTCCGATTTGTAGTGCTGGCAAGTTGGTTGTCCTGGTACAGGATGCTATGAACCATCGGTACAGACTACGGTAGCTCATCATTTAATCAATTTTGGCGAATTTTCCCCGTTGCTTTTGCTAACTCAAGAACTCGTCAAACCATGTTGCTCCTCCTCCGGGATCAAAGGTAGCCTAGATTGCACTCTAAAGCGCAAAGGACCTCACAACTTGTTCTAAAAAAGCAATGAAATTGCAAAGTACATCTAGCGATCATTACAGATGCACACTAGCCTGGGAATTCTGAGATCTTTCGCCAGACGCAAACCAAAATTGGTTTTTTTGGGTCTGCAGACTTACAACCAATTTTAGTAGATTGAGTGGAAAATACGGTAGTTCGTACTGGCGCAATTTCTTGATAATTGATCTCAGGAGTCCCTCACGGGAAGAATCAGAGAAAAGCAAATGCCAAAAGTCATTATGGAGAATATAGTTTGCCACAGGAAAGCCCAGAGGACCAGAGTTTTCCTTTATTCTCCCATTTCAGCGAGGAATCTCTCCTCTCGTGTGCCATCCCCTGCCGCTTTAAATCTATGGTGGGGTGGCAGCTTCACATTGTCTTCCCTTCCCTCTTAACGAGAATTTGAAGGTTGAGAGCTGATAATAGATGGATGACTCACTCGACGAATCGCTCATAGAAATTGATAAGCACGAGAGCGATGGATCCTACCTCAAAGACGACGATCCTGATGAATCCCATTGCATACACCTGATGAATTTGATCTTAAGCGGCACTGCTCGACTCAATGTTCTCTTGCCATCGGCCACCATCCTTGCCTTCGCTATTTTCGTGCCAATCTTGACGAATGATGGCAAGTGCACGCCGTTGAATCGCTGGCTGATGGGTTTCTTCTTGGTCCTCTCTGCAGCTTCGTGTCTCTTCTTTACATTCACCGACAGCTTTCGAACAGCTACCGGCAGGTTATATTACGGGATTGCAACATTTAGAGGCATATGGACCTTTAACGGCAGCAGGAAAAGGCCATGCGTGCCTTCGGATTACAGGCTAAGGTGGATGGATCTCTTCCATGCATCGCTTTCCCTGTTTGCATTTCTTACTTTTGCCGCATTGCACAGTGATGTCGTGGGGTGCTATTACCCGGGATTGCCTAAGAAGGTGACCAATGTCGTTCCGCTTGTGGTAGGGTTCGTCGTGAGTGCTCTGTTCGTCCTGTTTCCATCTAAAAGAAGAGGAATAGGGTATCCTTTCCTTCTACAGAGAGACGCCTTCTACTCCAGGCGTTGACGGACACCTCGTTCTCATGTATCAAGCTGTTCTTTTTACGATAAATGGCAGATTTCACTCGATCATTGTAACCACTGCCATACTGTGCCCTCAGCACTTCTTTTAAGTTCTAGTACATGACATGTATATGCTTCTCCGGCAAAGAAGAAAAGATCGATAATCCTGGCCATATATCGCCCACGAATGTAGCAATAATTGCAAATGTCTCAATATCTTTAGAAGCAATCAACAAGTGACGAGGTGAAGGAACTCCAATAAATTTTACTTCCTTGATTTTCAATTCCACCGGTAACACAGATCAGTCATCCCCAAACTATCTAACTTATCAAAATCGTGTTAAACCCATTTCTCTCATGAAATTTCAAACATGGAAAAAATAAATAAATTGGAAGAGGTCTTACGTACAATGGCACCGAAGGGGGATTGAAACCCCAGGCGGCTTTCTTCTCTCCCGGACAATGGCTTCTTTTATCATAGGCAATTTTTGATACACCTTTTTCCAAATATAGTTCACCGCACCATCTGGAGGGATAGGCCCAATGCCACCCTGATGGCCACTATCGTACTCAAAGTTTGGCTGAACTTTTGCCATGTTTCGACGAAATCTATCCTTTTGCTCTTCAGAAAAGCTCCTGAGACGGTCTATGAGCCAGTTAGGCCTCAAGGCATCTGCAGTAGCCACGAAAACAGAAAAGTCTGAATAATCCAATATCCCCTCGAATGGGAGTTCGATGTCATCGCTGATGATGACAGGAATACAAAGACTTTGTATGGCATCAAAAAGTCGGCAGGAAGTGGGTGTGTCCCCAGCAGGATGCAAGCAGAATTCAGAAGAACTCATCCCTTTAATGGACTGCTCTCTCCCAGTGGCATTAGGGAAGCCTTCTTCCATGATCACACTAGGCACCTCAACCAGCAAGTCCCACAGCTTCTCTCGTACTACACCACCCTGTTACACAACTTTTAGCAATAAAGCATCATAAAGAAGTTCCGAGTTACGGAAGGAACTTGTAGGTTTGATCGCTATCATGAATTAGCTGGCAATTTTTCCTCAATGACTTCTTATGAAAAGAAAAGCTTGCCCTTATATTGCACACTAATCCATCTGCTTGCAAGACACCATTCTCAGTAAATGCACATGAAAGTTGATAATTGTGTAAGTATTTATATTGTCTGAGAGAGAGAGAGAGAGAGAGAGAGAGAGAGAGACCATTGCTGACAACTATTACATCTTAATTAAACAAAACGCAAACACAGATCAAAATTAAGAAGATAAAAAAAAGTGATCGAAACTACAGCCAAATTTGTGAATCACCCTAGGATGGCACTAGCTTCGTGGGAAGCCATAAAAGGAAGTAGATATCAACTTAAGTCACCATTTCTCTTGTAATCGATTAAAGCATAACTTACCCGATGCCTATGCTTCGCCCCTTTAAAGTAAAGAAGGGTTTGACGTTTCTGATTCTCCGATAGATGTAACCTAGGAAGCAGATGGGTGTATGGCACGACGACATCCTTGAGCAGTGAAACTTGCGTGTGGTGTACCATGTCAGACGAACTGCCGTTCGAAGACTTAGAGTCGAGCCTGTACCATCCACCAAAATCGACCACGAGGAGTATCGCTGGCGCGATCTCATCTCTCACATGCCACATTGCGACCGGGTCTGCGAAACAATGCCTCAACGTTTAACATAACCTGACAATCAGAGATACAGGATAAGTTCCTAAAGACACGCATTACCCCTTCGGACTAGCATTGCTCTATCTGCACGACCGCTATGCAAAATGTAAACTTTGCCGAATTAGTAAATTACTACATTGATTATCTTCAGCAGAGTTCTGCACGCATCCATGGGGATACTCAGAAAAGCAGAATTCTAGCTACAAATCTAACCAAGGGTCACATCATTCAGCGTAAATTGCCAAGAATCGCCAAAACCTAGCATCAAATTCAGTTCAACACGGATCGTAAAACAACAAACGATCGGAGATCGAACCAATACCTGTGAGAACGAAGACGTGATCCCGCCCGCCCGACCGCCTCCACGCCTCGGAACCCTTCACGAGATCCACCGCCTCCCTCTGCCTCGCGTAATCCTCGTTCCCCTCCTTCCTCCGGAACTTCCCCTTGTCCCTCCCGAGCTGCATCTCCGCGCTCAGCGTCGCGAAGAAGGGCACGAACACCACGTCCGCCTCCTCCCAGCTCGCGACCCTCTCCGCGAAGGACCCGCCCCTCGCCCCGGGCGGCGTCTCGAGGTCGCCCAGGATCCAGTACTCGGCGCTGTACTGCTTGATCAGCGGGTTCTCCGGGTACGGCGGGTAGTCGGCGGGTTTCCGCAGGTGGGTCGGCCGGGACGGGTGGTCCGGGTCGGCGGGGATCCGGGAATCGGGGTGCGGCGAGGACCAGTAGCGCTCGAGGAGGCCATAGTTGAGCGATCTGGGGAGCTCGGCGACGTGGACCCTGATGCGGTCGGCGGAGGGCGACGGAGGAATTTCGGAAGAGGAAGAGGAAGAGGAGGAGCGGAGGAGGGGAGGGGCGGAGCGGAGGAAGAAGAGGGAGGAGAGGAGGACGGTGGCGAGCGCGAGGGAGAGGAGGAGCGAAGGGACGGAGCAGAGAGGCCTGAGGGTCGAGGGATGGAGGATGCCGCCGGCGCCGGCGGTGGCGGTGTTCTTGAGAGGCATCCGGTGATCGTTTCGCTCTCGCTGACGAAGCGCCGACGAAGGAGAAGGCGTCTATGTAAAGTAAAGGCCGGCGGCACTGCTCTAAGTCCAACGTTAATTAAACCGAAATTGTCGTGTCGCCGGATAACAATAGGTTGTGTAGTAGTGAGACACTTCCACTGAGAAACATAGTGAAGGTGCAATTATTGTGCAAATTTTATAGGAGTATGATTAAATTTTCAGATCGATCAAATTAAAGTGACCGAATGCTTTAATTAACACCCTCCGTTTCGGATGAATGAGAATTTTAATGAGATCTTTTTGAGTGCTTTTGCTGTCTTATTATATAGTTTTGACGACACTAAAATTTCGTTCGCTTTGCAAAAAATATGATGTTTTTAGAAAATATTTTTTGTAAATTCATTTTTCAAGGAAATTGATAATATTTTTCGATATTCGATTGAAGTCTAAAGAAAATATATTATTTAATAAAGAAAATCTTTTATTTCATAGATTCTTTCAATAATTTCTTTATTGTTTTGTTTTTTGTTTTTTTCCCTTGGCTAGTCACTAGCTATGACAATGGTTGACAACTAGCTACAACTAAGCTCAAGCCTCGCCACAAGTTGGCAAAACTCCAGCTTGCTAGATATTAACAAGGTTGAGCCTCGCTTGCCATTAGAGCCTGACAAAGGTCGAGCCCAAGCAAGCTCGCCTATGGGTAGCTAGCAACTGATTGAGGAAGAACAAAAACGAAAAAAAAAAATAAAAAATGGAAAATTCGAATTTTTTAAATAATAAAATAAAAAATAAAGAAGGAAAATGTGTTTGGTGAAAAAAATGTTTGGTTTAGAAGTGAAAGAAAGAGGGTGCAATCGGCTTATTTTCCATGAAATAAATGTGAAAAATCAGGAAAATGTTTTTTTTTAAAATTATTTTTTATTAAACGAACGGAGTATAAGTTCTGATATGACAATAATTCAGCTTGACATCAGTTACATAGACTAAGGGATAAAAAGGAAAATACAAAAATACATTTGAAGGCACATTAAGATGGGAGGAGAGAGGCATAGGCGACCGCAAGTGCCAGCCACCCTTTTTTGGGGTCTGCACGAGGGCGAATGGTTCTCCACACCACCACTAGTGAAGGCCACAGGCCGCCCCCGTGTGCAAACGAGGGGCTACTTGCCCTCACCCCGTGCGCAAACCTCACTTAAATGTAAGAGCTAAGTATGGGATTGATCACAATCTCTTCGATTGACACTACTATGTGATACGACTTGCACACAAAATACGTTTTACTTGGTGAGACAACCAGTGATCACGGATTACAAAATACCTTAGAACCATCTTTTGGGACTTTATGGGGATCACATAACTCTTTAGTGAAGCTTTCTTGAGGATCCCGTAATGCTTATGAAACATTGTTGAGGCTCGCACGATGCCAACAAGATCTTGCTGCCGAGAGATGCACCTTCAAGATTTGCCCTAGTTGGGCGCATGTGAGATATGGAGAAAATTATCCAAAAAAATCCTAAACTTATTACATTTTTACCAATTCAGTCATAAACTTTTTAACTTTACTAATTCAGTTATAAACATTTTCACTTCTTGCCAATTAAGTCTATCCGGCCAATTTTGGTCAAAAAATAATGAGGTAGATGCTGGCGGTGCCACGTAGGACCGATAGTGCTGACGTGGACAATATTTAATAATATCTAATAATTTTTGAATTTTTATTATTTTTTCCTTTTTTTTTTTTCTTTTCTCTTTGGCTTTGTTCTTTGCCTTTTCCGGTGGCTGGAAAGAAAAGAAAGAAAAAAATTATCCATGTTAACGCCGATGGTCCTACTAGCACCGCCGGTATTCATGTTAGCATTTTTCGACCAAAACTGATCGAACGGACTCAAATGGCAAGAAATCAAAAGGTTTATGACTATATTGACAAAATTAAAAAAGTTTAGAATTAAATTGGTAAAAGTGTAAGAGATTTAGCATTTTTTGGACAATTTTCCCATGAGATCTAGCTCATTACTTTTTGCCAAGGGTCGCCCGACTCTTTTTGCCAAGGGTCGCCCGACTCTGAAGAAGATCTCGTCCAGGGTTGCCCGAGTCAAAGTAGAAGATTAGACGCCTACGAATCGTGCCTTTAAGATTTGGCCCGATTGGACGCCTAAGAGATCTAACATCTAGCTTGGCCAACTAAAATTCATGCCGCGGCGGCGCTGGGCTTGGTTGGGCTGTTTGGGCTCGGCATCGTGTCACCTAAGGTTGGTCGCCTGTCCCGGACGCGGACTAGTTCTCCGATTTCCCATCTCTGTTTGCTCTTCTCCATCTTATTTAGATAATTCAATTCTCATTTTACAAATTGCTTTGTAACATGTATGTTCCATTAGCCACGGTTCGCGGCCACTACACGATATCAAATACTACGTACAATGGAAATCGTTGGAGTCAAGGTCCTTTGCCTATAAAAGAAAAGACCTTGGTTAGTAAAGAGACTGAGGCGAGCAAGCACCGCCGGCATAGACTGAGGTGGGCCGCCAGGCCCGATGCACGTTCCGGGCGGGCCTAGTAAAAGACGATTCCTTCGAGCTCCGCCTCGCCACCTATATCTAGCCAGCTTCGTACAAGCCCTAATCAATTTTTCCCATCACGAGCGAAGCAAGCTTGTAAGCTCGATGACGAGCCTCGACCTGCCCATTGATCATACACAACACCACCCGCGGATTGCGGGGGTGCCTTGTGTCAGTACCAATTTTGGTCTTGTGGTGCGTAGAGTTAACGATAGAATTGGCGTGGTACCGATTCGTATGCATATGCTTCTCCCGTGGGGAGGGAACACAAGGGCTCGAGCGGTAGGGGGGCCGGGCCGAGTTATGGCCGATTTTTTACATGGCCGGAAACGGTTGGCCATACGGCTGGCCCTCTCGCAGAAGAAGTACGGACAACGTGGCATGCTCATTAATACCCCCACACCTGCCTCTATTTAGCTAACATTCGTTAAGCAAAATTATATTTCGAAGCCTTGAATGTGCGTGGGCCATCACCTAGCCAGAAGCAAGCATTTTAATGGTGTCAGGCCACTTGCTTATAAGTTCCAGGTCCTTCCATGAGCCTTTTTGACGTGGTTAGTTTCCAAACCGAGCACATTTCGGCTCCCCTGGCTTTTGGACAGTCGTACGCAAAGTTGGCCTTTCTTGTCGCAGACCGTAGCATCTATGCAGCCGATTTTCCGGTTGAGTTGGTGATCCAACGATGATTTTGGACTTGATTAAGGTACCAAGTACTAGTTCGATTTTTGACAAGAATCTATCTAAAGAGCTAGCCGAACTCTTATGAATGTTACTTAGACCCATTAGATGTGTGGGCCGACTTGACCCGACCCGGGTTGATACATTTATTTAAGGTAATTTTATTTTTTGCGACCCATAGCCGACCTAATCTAGAATCTATTTTAAGCATATTTTCTTCTTAAATTATTGTTTTTGAAGAATGGACAATTTCATGGACAATTTATCGAGTTAGTGAAAGAGCTCGGGGGTTAGGTGGAGGGCGCTTGAGAATGGTGGTGAAAGTCCAACCCAGCCCATCTATAAATCATTCACCTAATATTACAATAAGGGTAAAAAAAAAAAAAGCCTACCTCACCTCCAGGAGTCCCTCGTTGTCGACGATGTTTTGGATTACAATGCTATTCTCGTCACACGTAGTACGAGAACAAGAAGGAAGGTGTGCCTGTATGCCCTACACGAACCTCACGCGTGGAGATTGAGGCAACGTCGAGCTCCGTATATGCCAAAATGCGACCCTGTCATCGAGCTCGACTTCGAGAGAGAGAGAGAGAGAGAGAGCGGGAAGGGTGTCTTAGGATTCAAGTCAAGGTTCATTTTTGTAATGATCGAGTTAATACGTTTGGAAACTGATGTCAGTTTTCTAATGACCTGTTTCTATGGCTTTAAGTTCGCATCGAACATTTTTAGTTTCGTGAACTAAAGATGGCGTTTTCAAGGACCATTAGAGATACATCACAACTGCCTATTTTTATTGCAAAAAATAATTTTTCTATTTTAGACATGTTTCTAAAATAAAATCCGTTTGATAAATATATTTTATTTTTCTATTTCTGAATTAGATTTTTATTCTAGATTTAGATTTGGAATAGAAATCACAAGTATAAATTTTCTACTTCTCTATTCTTGTAATAGAAATAAGAAATAAAAACTCTTCTCATTATTCGTCAACGATCCTTCATTTGTTGCCGTCGACCACCGTCGTCGGTCGCCGCCCGCCGCCCGCCGGTTGCCGGTCGCCGACCGCCGCCTATCACGCCGTCGTCGAGTCTACCATCGTCCGAAAAGAAAAAAATTTGTGTTATTATCAAACGAATTTTTATTTTTAGGGTAGAAATTTTGTATCATTATTCTATTTTTAGAATTATCAAATGATTATTTTTACTTATAAACTCTTATAGAAATAGAAATAGAAAAATTTATGTTTCTTCTAACCTATTTCTGGAACAGAATGATTATCATTCATTCTTAGGAAACTAAAAACAAAATAGGGACAGCTAACGGTCTCTTTCGATGCCTGATCTCGGGCACCTATAAATGACATATTTTTCCTCTTCATCGTCATTCACTAAACATGGCCAAACAACGCTCTCCCCCACCGTCCCACCTCCTCCTCCTCCTCCTCCTCCTCGTAACTTGTCCCTATCCGCCCCATGTTCGCGCAAATTGCAACTTCCAAGGGAGGAGCGACGACCACCGCCGCAACTCGAAGGTGAAGGGCATGTTCGTGTTCGGGAGCTCACTAGTGGACAACGGCAACCGATCCTTCATTTGTTGCCGTCGACCACCGTTCATTGGTTGCCCGCCAGCCGCCGCCGGTTGCCGGTCGCCGACCGCCGCCTGTTGTCGGTCGTCAGTCTACCATCGTTCGAAAAGAAAAAAAATTGTGTCGTTATCAAACGGATTTTTATTTTTAGGATAGAAATTTTGTGTCATTATTCTATTTTTAGAGTTATCAAATGGTTATTTTTGCTTATAAACTCTATTTTTCTTCTCACCTATTTTTGGAACATAATGGTTATCATTCGAAACTAAAAACAAAATAGGGACAGCTGACGGTCTCTTTCGACGCAGATCTCGAGCACCTATAAATGACATATTTTTCCTCTTCATCGTCATTCACTAAACATGGCCAAACAACGCTCTCCCCACCATCCCACCTCCTCCTCCTCCTCCTCCTCCTCCTCGTAACTTGTCCCTATCCGCCCCATGTCCGCGCAAATTGCAACTTCCAAGGGAGGAGCGACGACCACCGCCGCAACTCGAAGGTGAAGAGCATGTTCGTGTTCGGGAGCTCACTAGTGGACAACGGCAACCGATCCTTCATTTGTTGCCGTCGACCATCGTTCATCGGTTGCCCGCCAGCCGCCGCCGGTTGCCGGTCGCCGACCGCCGCCTGTTGTCGGTCGTCAGTCTACCATTGTTCGAAAAGAAAAAAATTTGTGTCGTTATCAAACGAATTTTTATTTTTATGGTAGAAATTTTGTGTCATTATTCTATTTTTAGAGTTATCAAATGGTTGTTTTTGCTTATAAACTCTATTTTTCTTCTCACCTATTTTTGGAACATAATGGTTATCATTCGAAACTAAAAACAAAATAGAGACAGCTGACGGTCTCTTTCGACGCAGATCTCGAGCACCTATAAATGACATATTTTTCCTCTTCATCGTCATTCACTAAACATGGCCAAACAACGCTCTCCCCCACCATCCCACCTCCTCCTCCTCCTCCTCCTCCTCGTAACTTGTCCCTATCCGCCCCATGTCCGCGCAAATTGCAACTTCCAAGGGAGGAGCGACGACCGCCGCCGCAACTCGAAGGTGAAGGGCATGTTCGTGTTCGGGAGCTCACTGGTGGACAACGGCAACAACAACTTCCTCGACAACATGGCTAAAGCCAACTACTCGCCCTACGGCATCGACTTCCCCCTCGGCCCGTCAGGCCGGTTCACCAACGGCAGGAACGTGGTCGACCTCCTCGGGGAGTACCTCGCGCTCCCCTCACTGATCCCGCCCTTCAACGACCCCTCGACCAAGGGGCTTAAGGTAGTCCACGGCGTCGACTTCGCATCCGGCGGCTCCGGCATACTGGATGACACCGGCTCGATTGTGGTAAGAGACATTAGTCGATCGCTCCCGACCTCCTCGTGTGATGACTCCTCGTATTAAGATCTACCATCTCCGTGATTTCGTTTAGCAAAAGGAAGCATGCTGAGAGTCTCACGTCGCTTAGATGTAAGAGCTAAGTAGGGGTTTGATTGCGATCTCTTTCACACGATGGCACGCTTGGTAAGAATGAAGAAAATCGCATTTCCTTCCCTTTAAGGAAGAACATGCCCTTGCAGGTCCAGCCCTATAGGCTTAGCTATTAGAACTAACCAGTCGTCTGCCGGCTTAGCTTTCGGTCGTCGAGTTCCTAATCTTCTGGTGCAACTGATCAATCAGGGACAAGTGACGAGCCTGAGCCAACAGATCAGGAACTTCGAGGGATCGACGTTGCCGGAGCTGGAAGCCCAGGTGGGTTGCCGGAGCGGCGAGTTGCTGCCGGACAACTACGTGTTCTTGGTGGGGGCCGGAAGCAATGACTACACTTACAACTACTACTTGAGCGCCAACGCCAACCTCACTCTTCAATCCTTCACTGCCAATCTCATCTCCTCTCTGTCTCTGCAGCTCCAGGTGCATTCAATTCTCACACTCTACTGTAGCCTATTATCGACTCCGTACCATATTCCCCCATTTTTTTCCTTGCTTGCATGGAGCTGTAGTTTTCTCGTAGTTAATGTCGGAGGGGAGGGGAGTCGCATTTATCGATATCAACGTCACCCCCATACAAACTCATCCAAAATTAAATGGAGCTTCTTCCCATCAGGGTTGGAGGCAAACACGTGGCCTTTATGTATATAGACATAGATAATTAGTCGACATAGGTCTATGGAAAATTATTATTGTGGTAATTTTTCCCCAGCTTTGTTTGGGAAAATAAGAAAAATCGAATGTAAGAGAGAATTTTGCACAAAAGACGATAGAATTTCACGTCTCGAGCTCAAAAGAACTTCCACTTCAAGGGAAAATACTAAAAAAGTCCTAAATCTATTGTGCTTTTATCAATTTAGTCATAAACATTTTAATTATGTCAATTGAGTCAAATATTTTCACGTTTTGCCAATTGAAATCCATCTGGTCAATCTGGCTAGAAATTGTTGATATAGATATTGATAATCCTATATGGTATAACCGACTTCCACGACAGTAATTTTTAATTAAAATTGACTGGATGAACTCAATTGATAAAATGTAAAAATATTTATAATTTAATTAGCATAATTAAAAATTTATGATTGAAATAGTAGAAATGCAATACATTCAAGACTTTTTTGAGTAATTTTCCCTTGCACTCGGTAAAAGCTACTTGTCACTTCATTATCGGTACTTTTGGTAATTTTCCCTTGCACTTGATAAAGGCTACCTTATCACTTCATTATCGGTAATTGTGGAACTAGAGCAATGGGATGCTCGTGTTGTCTTGTGAAGTGAAGTATGGGGCGTGGGCGCGATTGGAAAATGTAGCCATGCATTTATTATGCCCGATTAAAATACTCGATGCACATCAATCGGGGCGGTCAAAGTTGACCTTGGTCTATCATTTTAGCTTTCTCGACATGAAATGATTCTTTAATTTTTCCTGAACAATTAAAATAACATTTAGTTTTCCTCCGAGTTGAGACGCCAGCGCTAGGACCCCAATCGACGCTGACGGGGCTGCATCTAAGAACATGTAGTAGTTGCTCTCCATTGAGACTTGATGGCACAAGTTATGTACTGTCGGCGACGATCCAGGATTTGAAAAATAATGAGGCAAATCACATGGATGCCTAGTCGGCGACTTTGTCTATAGTAATAAATTTGAGATCGCCACATTTTGTCGTCCTCTACATGGCCGATCTAAGCTTCCTTCCTTCCTTCCTTCCTTCTTTTCTTCTCTCTTTTGGGGGAGAGCAGAAGCTGCACGGATTAGGAGGGAGGAAGTTCGTGTTGATGGGAATCAACCCGATAGGGTGTAGCCCCTCGGCGAAGGCGAGGGTGCTGACGCGCATCGGTTGCGTGCAAGTCTTGAACCGGGCGGTTCGTCTCTTCAATGTCGAGTTGAAGTCGCTTGTGGATGACCTGAATGCGAAGCTACCCGATTCTCGTTTCGTCGTCGTCAACTCTTACAAGATCGTTAGGGACATCATCAAGAACCCCGCCTCCAAAGGTACGTGCTAATTTCTTATCGCCGTCCTCATCATTTTCATAAAAATCTTATTTTTGCAGTAAAGTAGGTAAATTGCACATATGGGGGTATAAGAAGCACTCGGGACATTAGCGGAATTAAAGGTTTTGGTGCCTACTAGAAAAAACCGTAGTACGAGTGTATCAGCACTGGCACGAGATGCTAGACCAAACTTACATTTAATGCACAAATCGAACAACTTCAACATTTGACCTCACTTTTCGGCAAAATTACACTTGAAATAATGCCACTTTTTTTGAAAAGTATGACACTTGAATGCCACTTCTGACAAACCTCATCGGAAATCTTAGATCGTAATTTTTATTGATTTTGCTCGCTTACGTGGCTCGCCAGAGATAACTAAGTAAAGAAATGCAAAACAACGTCGTTTTGATATAGATTTGAATTTTAATATAAAAATTTAATAAATTAAATTATAAAAAATTTAAAATTTAAAATTTAAAAAGAGAAAGAAGAAGAGGAGGAAGGAAGAAGATGAATAGTTGCAGGCGGCTAAGGGCTCAACCCTCGCCGCCTACAATCTCCATCTCTCTCGCTCTCTTTTTATTTTTGTTTTTTAAATAAATTTATTTTTAAATTTAATTTAATTAATTTTTATATCAATTATTTACCTGGGCCACCTGCAATCTCCATCTCTCTTTTCTCTTCTCTTTTTTTTTTTTAGTTTTTTAAATTAATTTAAATTAATTTTTATATTAATTACTTATCCACGTCAGTAGCAAAACGACGGTATTTTTTCACTTGTCTAGTCACGTAAGAGTGCAAAATGATTCCGTTTTGCATTTACCTCATTATAAAATCGTTATGTCAACATTTTGATTGGATATTCTCGCCGTTGGCACCGATCCATTTTGCTATGATTTTGGCATTTAAGTATCACTATCCTAACTTTTGGCAGTTAAATGTCCATCCTTTAACACTCCTGTCCATCCTTTAACACTCCAGGTGTCCGGCACTCAATTTCTGTCAGATCTTTTGTGATAGGTTACTTTACACACACTAGCATGAACGGCGCAAAATCACTGGACCATCAAAGCAAATAATACAACAAATTTTTCTCGTGGATTGGTTTACAAGGTTCCTTGCTAGTTGATAATCCAACACTTGCATAATAGTTCTTTCAGGATTCAATGACAGTACTACGCCGTGTTGCGAAGTGCTATCGTTTGCGGAAGGAGGGAATGGAGTGCTGTGCAAAACCGGGGGACGAGCGTGCGCGAACAGGAGCTCCCACGTCTTCTTCGACGGGCTGCATCCGACGGAGGCCGTGAACGTTCAGATAGCAACCAAGGCTTTCCTATCTGCCCGCAGAACCGAAGTTTATCCCATCAATGTCAAACGTCTCGCTGAAGCGTAGTTATGTCAGCTTCCTTTTGTCCGCTCTTGTATGAAGATTTTAGTCCCCAGATGGTTAGAAATTTCGTGTTAAGACAGGCTGTCTTGATGTTTTCTTGGCTTTCAATTAGGTTTCTTCTCGTTTTCTTGGTCAGTTGGCTTTAAGTTAGTTGACTGGTTTGCTGGGGAGAGAACAGTTTGATCAACAATTACCAGATCTGTTTGTCTTAATTTTATGAGAAAAATCTATGTGACATCTCAACTCCGCAAATCCAAAAGGTACATCAACTGATGCAATCTTTTTGAGAATGACGTATATGCGACACCAGTATATATAAGCATGATTAATATAGAGGAAAAGCATGCAGGTATCCAGTGATACAGATTCATATGGCATTGGCATAATTTCTTTCAGATGTCGGAGAAAATAGGAGAAGAAGCAGACATATCCATACTCAATAAAAGCTTCTGAACTGCAATTAGCTGAGTTAGACCTTGGCTGAAACTGATTCATGCGTCCGGACTAACAAGGAGGGCAACCTTGACAAGAATTCCCAAGGACATGTCCAAAAGATAGATTGTTCTTTCCGTCAATTTTTCCCATTCAACACACAAAAGTACTGCACAGATGGGTCGAGCATCAATGAAACTTTGAAAAATCTGGAGCTGCTCGAGACCATAATGATGCCGTTTTAGAATCATAAAGAGATGACCATAATACACTCATCAGAGTATCTCTGCACACAGATAACAAAAATGGTCCATTCACACAAAACCTCGGAGGACTCACCTTAACAACAGCGATGCAAGAATGGCCATGATCACGAAGCAAAACACAAACATTCAAATTAAAAACACTGTAGATAATTCTCTAACAGATAAACCAGAACGGACAGGAAACAAAGATCAAATCATCACAAACCTAGATCATAAAAGCTAAACAAGAAACCAACATACACCTGATCAGGAGAACTTGGAGGAGGATCAGCCAAAAAGTGAGAGAGCCCAAACCTGCAACCACCACCACGGCTGCTGCCATCTTTTGACCTAAAGGCAGCGCGGCCCGGGGGGGAAATTACCAAGATTGGCATTGTAGTGGTGCATTCTGAAATAGGACAGATAGTGATGCACTCCCAAAGAGCACCTGTGAACTTTCTTGCAGACATACAATGAGAAGAAGAAGAAGAAGAAGAAGAAGAGAGAGGAAGAAGGCTTAGAGCCAGAGGAGGCAACGATAGCTCCACAAGCAAAGAACTTGAGTCTGACTATGTTGCATTGAATCTCAAAGAACAAAGGTGATCCATGTCTTTAGTTTCCAGATAAATGAAGCTAGAACCAGATGATGACATGTGCCTCCGATGGAAATCCACAATGTTACATGATAACTCCATTTCTCGTCTTAACTGTTTCTGTCTTTTACTCTATTTATCATTGTTGAAGCACAACCACTACCTAAACCACAAAATGGCTATGCCTAGATGGAGTATGAGCAAGCATAATCATCCATGGGTGGAACAAACGACAAAGAAATTTGTCTAATAGCTGAAAATTCCTAGTCATATGACAACTTGAGAAGGCAGACTCAAGTGAGAAGGGAACCTGCACATATGTCCTCCTCATAGAAATTTTGACTGGCTACTGCCTTCAGAAACATTTGACTCTTCCAGGATCTCCTGTGGAATCATCTTTAGATGTTCCTTGTAGAAAGTTTGGCCAAAACTCTTTTAGTTTTCTTACTATGCGATTCTCCAGCTGACTTGTCCCCAGGACGACTTCTTCTAGAATTGTACTTCGGAGACAAATTTGACTCCCTAATCCCATTTCCTCTTGGTGAGGCATTTCTATGAGCTCTAGTTCGAGTCTGTCTAACATTGCCATTTTCTTCATCACCTTCAAAATCGTCATCTTCATCTTCATCACCATCCTCGACCTCAGAACCTGACATACTTTCAGCATCATCCTCATCCCCATTTTCATCCTCGACTTCTCTTTGATGGTCAGAACCATCAGAGACCTTCTTCGTTTGCTTAGAACCAGAGGTAGCAATCACTTTCTTCTCTTCCTTCACCTTGTTCATCAGGTGAATATATCTATTCCTCATATCCATCAAAGGATGCTGCTCAATTAAGGAACCCCTTTTAAATGCCTCTTTCAAAACCACAGTGTGGGTTCTATTCTTACTCGAAACATAAAATATGCCCGGATGATCAAGCAGTGCTCTCTTAAACCTCGACCGAATCCCCAAATACTCCCCTAAACCAAACATATCATCCCTATCTGTCTTCTTGGAAATAAAGAGATTTAGAAGCTCATGTAAGACGGCAACGGCCCATTTATCAGATTCCTCGCTACTTTGCGATAAATGCAACCCATTTTCATAAGGGGAAATGTAAGGGAGCCTCTGCCACTCGTCAATCCACTTCTTTAGCTTTTTATCCATCTCAAAACCTTTTGAAGGATGCATAGTGAACTCGATTGGCTTACCTTTCGTATGATTAACCGCTCTCTTTTCCATGACCGATTTCGCCAAGTCGCTGCTCCAACAAACTAATTCAAGAACTCGAACTCCCTCGCCATCCACTACTCGAAAACAATCAGGGAACTCCGGAACTATGCTCTGGACAAAATCTTGGGGCAAACCCATGTCCCATTTCAGCCCATCAATCACGTCCAACGGCATCTTGAGGACCTTCGATATCATCAGCAGCTTCAAAACCCTATCCGCAGCCTCCTGCCGGTAGCTCTCCCTCTGATAAACCAGCTGCTCCTCCGCATCCAGCTCCAAGACCTCATCCGTGAGCTTGAAATGGGGGTGGACCCCGACGTTCCCGGGCAAGAACTCCGCGAACACCGACGGGTACCGGCGGACGAAGTCGATGGGGCGGATCGGGATGCGGAGGTCGTCTCTGCCCTCGGCGATGGCGGAAATGGGGAGCGACTTCGAGGGCTCCGACTTGAGGAGGTTCTTGAGGTTGACGACGGGTATCAAGAACTTCTCTCTCTCGACGGCGTGGTCGAGGCCGCGGTCGCGGACGCACACGACGGGGGTTACTGCTGCGGCGTCGCCGGCGCCGCCACCGCCGGGAGGGGCTCGGCCCGGGGCCGGCGAGAGGGGGTGGCCGTCGAGAGAGGATCTGCCGATGCGCTTCGGGAGAGCCGATCTCATGGCTAGATTAGGCGCGGAAGGAGATCGGGGTCGCTTCGCGGCAAGAAGATGGTGGGTGTTCTTGAGGAAGAGGCTGAGGTTTATGCAAGAACAGGGGCTTCGAGAGCGTCCAGGGTTTAAGGATCGGCCGTCGCTTCTCCCCCACCCAACTATTATAATTAGTCCAACAAAAAAAAAAAAAAACTAATTATACCAATTTTTTACCCAAAATAAATAATTATGCCAATTCAATTCCAAATCAATCTCATAACGATTTTACTCATAAAAGTAAAAAGTAAAAAAAAAAAAGCTACCAAAAACTCTAAATTATGTCTACTTTAATACATTCATCCTCAATTTTTTTTTTTTGTAACATGAAAGACATTAAATTTATATTCATATAATAGATTTACCTTTTGTTATGATTTTGTTAGAAAGTAGCTGACGTGAAAAACAAAAATGATTTGGACTATAAGGACATTGTTTTCATCTTATATATCAATCCTAGTAACATTAAAGCCAAGTAGGAGAGAGAAATTGATAAATATATAGGGAAAAAAAACAACATTAGCATTTTCCACATAATCAAATTGATTGGGGTTAATGAAAACACTTAATAGCACAAAATTTACGAATTTTATGATTTGATTGTACTTTTTAAAAGTTTATGATTCAATTGTACTATTGTGATAAGTTTTTGAACATTCTATACAGTTATAGGGTTCTAAAATATACTATCCTAAAAAGGATCTTATTAACAAGTAATGATAATTACATCAATGGTCCCTGAACTTTGACCTAATGTATAACATGGTTCTTGAACTTTTAATTTGTTTAATATGGTTTAGAAATTATTTGTACATGTTCAATTTATTTTTTGAATTATTTGAGAATGTTTAAAATGGTTCTTCCATTAATTCAATTTCAATGATAATATTAAACATTTTTACATAATCAAAATACATAGAGTTAAACATGTATAAAAGTACATCGATTATTACATTGGACAAATTAAAAGATTATGGACGATATTAAATATTAGACTAAAGTTTAGGAATTACATTAAATAAGTTAAAAGTTTAGAAATCATATTGGCCAATATTTAGAGACTTGCGTAATTTTACTTAAATAGTGTCCTTTAAGAAAAGTTTGTCATTTTTATGTACTTATTTATTTATTTTTGTGATCGAGAATCTACCGGAGCCTATTCTTATCGGTTTATGCCGATTTTTATATCTCGGGAGAAATTGGCTCAGCAACCTATTGTCGAGGCCCCCGCTTTAATAGCTCATTTTTATGCACTGTTTATTTTGTGTTTCATTGAAAAATCAAAACATTCCTCGACGGATATGGTTTAGGCCTCAAAGTTTAACAGGTCAATCATCAGTCATGAGTTCACGTCACCGGTGATCTGTATACTTTCGCGCAGGATCAAAACATTATCTCTACTTTTTTCTTTTTTCTTTTGTTCAAAAGAGCTTCCTTTTAAAAGCTTCCACTGTTGGTCCTTCCATTTTACTTTCTCTGCTGTCGGTTTATTTTTGCTGAACAGGATCGTCGGATTGCTGACATGGGCCGTTGGATTGCAAATGCTGTGTCAAGATATGCTTGAAACTTTTCATTTGGGGCTACAAAAGGTCTCAGATCATACGAAATTTAAATAATAAATAGTACCCTAATCCTAAATCAACCCCATCCGAATCCTTCCCAGCATTGGTCACCGCCCTCCTCCCACCATTGGGCACTTGGACTACCTCACCGATGTCGAGACTAACATCGACATGCCGACCAATGGAGTCTCGCTTTGAATTGATGCCCTTGGCCGCTAGCTCTTGCTCGAATAACCACTGGGAGAGAATGAGAGAGTTGCACATAGAGAGGTTGTTTTTTTTTGTTAAAGGAAAATGATATAAATGGTTCTAGAACTTTAACTCAATATGTAACATGATACATGAATTTTTAATTTGTTCAATGTGATCCTTGAAATTTAATCCAATTTGTCGTATAATCCTTGAACTTTTAATTTGTCTAATGTAATAAATGAACTTTTGGTATATGTTCATTTTAATCCCTAAACTATATCAAAATGTTTAATATTATCTCTGATATTAAATTAATGGAAGGACTAGTCCAAGAACTACATTAAACATGTACAAAAAGATTTAGGGACCATATTGAATATTAGGCTAAAGTTTTAAACAATTTAAAAATTCATGGACCATATTATACATTGGACCAAAGATCATTGAACATTTGTATCATTATCTCATTTTTCTTTATAAGAAAAAGTTCACATTGGCAAGTATTTAAGAGCCTCAAGTCAATGTCGCAAATCACTGAACCACCTCATGGACGACCTATGACACCTTTAAAAAAGTATACAAATGGTTTGAATTTTGAAAAAGAAGAAGAGTAAAGGGACGGCATTCATTTTTTGGGTAAACAAATATGGATCATCAACGACATTATATTGTCATTTTTTGAAGCTTCAGAGCTAAACTATGTTGAAATTTAGGGTGCAAAGTACCCTAATATTTCGACCAAAAAAAAAAAAAAAACAAGTACCCTAACATAAAGTTTAGGAGTAATAGTCTACAAGAGTCTGGGATACTTGGATTGCTAAAACTTGGCACGATGGGATATTTAAATATCAAAAGTTAGGAAAATAATATTTAAGTGTCAAAATCGAAATAAAATAGATCAATTAAGTACTAATGACAAAAAAATTCAACCAAAATACTAACGTGACGATTGTCTGGCATACTAAATGCAAAACGACATCGTTTTGCACGTTATTGTGACAAGACAAGTGCCAAAACAATGTTGTTTTACTACCGACGTAGGTAAATAATTAATATAAAAATTAATTAAATTAAATTTTAAATCAAATTAAAAAAAAAAAGGGAAGGAGGAAGATGAACAGTAGTCGGTGGTTGAGGGCTCAACCCTCATCGTCGCCATCGCCGTGTCGGCCCCAATGGGCGATGGCCCTTGGCTTGGCCAGGCGAGGGCTTGCAGGCCCTCATCACGGATCAGTTAGGGTCACCAGCCCCTGGCTAGAGCTTGACGATAGCCGACCCTCCCCCTACCTTCTCAGTGACGGTGGAGAGGCAACGAAGAGGGTTGAGCCCTCAGCCGCCGGCAGCTATTCATCTTTGTCCTTTTTTTTTTTTTTTAAATTTTGATTTTAAATTAAATTAAATTAATATTTATATTAAAATTCATTACGTACCAAAATGATGTTGTTTTTGTATTTTTTGGCTGAGTTAGCTTTCTGGCAAGCCATTTAAGCGAGCAAATAAAAAATTGTCACATAAGATTTCCAGTGAGGTTCGCCGGACGTGGCACTTAAGGACGCTTATGATAAAATTTCTACTTTTCTATTTCTCTATTTCTTTGTTCCCCAAAACAGATTTAGAACATAAATTTGTTTGATAACACAATTTGATTTTTCTATTTCTGGAATAGATTTTTATTATGGAAATAGATTTGAAGAAGAAGTCAAAAGCTAAAATTTTTAACTTCTCAATTTTTGAAATAGAAATTGAGAAATTCATTTCTAGCTAGAAATCAATTTTTGTTCCAGAAATTTTGTCATATGCATCATAAGTGTCTAATTTTCCAAAAAAAAGTGGCATTTAAGTATTACTTTCCTTATTTTTGGCACTTAAGGGTGTGTTTAGTAACGTTTCGTTCAAAAATTGTTTCAAGGAACATAAATAGAAAAATATTTTTGTTCCGAGGAATAATTTTGAACAAGAACGCGTTTGGTAAATTTATTCTGGAATAGAAAAAGAACAAAACATGTTTGATAAACTTGTATAATTTTTATGTTTCTTTTAATTTTTTAACATATATTATTTTATTTATTTTTTTCTTCCTTTTCACTAGTCGCCAACCTCGGCCATGGCCGGCGACCGGTTAACGAGGGTTGGTGGCCTTGCTAGGGGCCAAAGCAACGCTCCAAATGAGGTCGCTAACCATGGTCGAGGTCGGCAACTGGCCAAAGAAAAAAGAAGAAGAAAAGAAGAAGAAAAGAAAAAAAAGGAAAAAATATAAGAGAGAAAATTTATTTTTCGGAAGTGTTCCAGGAACAAGAAACAAGTTTTTCTTATTTTTTGTTTCTGTTCCAAATTTGTTCCTTATAACAGAAATAAGTCCTAGAACAAAAATATAAGGGCGTGTTTGGTAACGTTTTCGTTCAAAATTGTTTTAGGGAATGCAAATAGAAAAACTATTTCTGTTCCAGGGAACAATTTTTGACCGAAAGACGCGTTTGGTAAACTTGTTCCTAATAAAAATGAATAAAAACACGTTTGGTAAATTTATATATATTTTTTGTTTTATTTTTTTAATATTTTTATTTTATTTTTCCTTTTTTCCTTTCTTTTTTCTTCTTTTTTTGGCCTAGCAGCCTCACCTAGCCACGGCAAGGCTCGCCGCCTGGCCGGGCGAGCTCGGCCTCGCCCGGATCCGGCGAGGCCGAGTGTCGTTGGCCCCGGCGACGCTTGGCCTTGCTTAGATTTGGCGACGCTCGGCCTCGCCGGGGGCCGGCAACGCTCCGACGAGGTCGCCGACCCTCGACGGCGTTGCTTAGGCCCTCGCCCGACCGATCGCCGGCCATGGCCGAGGTCGGCGACCAGCCAAAGAAAAAAAGAAGAAGAAAAAAAGAGAAGAAAAGAAAAAGAGAGAATTGTTCTTCAAGAAGTGTTTCTGGAACAAAAAAGTAACTTTTTTGTTTCTTTTTTCATTCCAATTTTGTTCTCGGAACAAAAATAGTTTTTGAACGAAAACGCAAAACAAACTCGTTTCTATTCTTTTTTTGCTCCTAGAACAAAAATAAAATTTTTGTTCATAAACAAAAGAAAAGAACATTACTATGCAACCCCTAAGGCGCGTTTGGTAACGTTTGTTCAAAAATTGTTCTGGAAATGCAAATAAAAAATTATTTCTGCGTTCAGGGAACAGTTTTTAAACAAAAACGCGTTTGGTAGTGTAAAAAATTTGTTTTGGAATAAAAAAGAACAAAACACGTTTGGAATCGCACTCAATTTCTGTTCCTAGAATAAAAAAAAGAATAGAAACACGTTTGGTAACTATATAAAATTTATGTTTTAAATTTTTAAAAAAATGCTTTTTTTTTAATAAAGTGTAAATTTGATATTGAAATGCTCATTAATTTAATTTTGTTCATGATGAGTGAAGACAAACTTCTAAACATGATCATATGTGCATACTTAAAAGAAGACAATTGCCCATCGACAATTCATACTTGTCCCAAGTAATTGTCCCCAATTTCTCTGGGTAATTCCCATTGAATAACTATATGTATGGTAGTGATATTTGCCGCCTTATTCAGTGGGAATCACATTCATTCATAACGAGAGATTGGTTTCTTGGAATCAAACCAAAGGATCGTTAGAACAGCATTCCATCACGAGTATACTTAGATGGGGATTCTGCAAACATGAGCTTGTGCACTGAGGATTGAAGAATATTAAAACATGGAATATGCAATTTCATCTACAACCAGCTGCTCATGTCGATAGCCAAGATATCAAAGTCTTGATGTTCAACTTTCTCGAATACGTTCTTTCCCACACTCTGTATAGTCTCAATTTATTTTCTCAAGTCAGCAGGAATCTAAACTTGCAGATAGCAATATCTGCCTGTGGATCAAAGTTGCACCTTAGAAACAAAACAAACGATCAAGACGGATATCAGAACTCTCAAACAAATTGAGCAGTGCCTTAGTGGTTTAGATTTAGTTTTGCTACTAGACATATACATGCATATAGTGTGCCACTCATCCTAGCAAAAGAGAACAAAAAGCACTAGCACTTCGAAACCCAAAAGACTAATAACAGGCGCCAATTTTCCTCGTTTTCAACCATTAATGACACCAAAACCATATAGGGTAATGGAGCACAGAGATGATGGATCACTTCTGGCCCTTCCTCTTCCACTAATCTTCGAACATTCTGATCCCAGAGTTCTTTCGCTTCCCACCTCCAAAGCCATCGTCTAGATCATCAATATTTCCTGGTGAACCCACAAAATCAGCATAACCTGGATGAGGCACCTCAAAAACTCCTCCGAAATGCTTATCCATGGAACCGCATCTTCCAGGAATTCTCCCATTCATTTCAACACCACCAGCAAGAACAGCAGCTGCTGCTTTCCTCCACTGCTCGATCTGCACCCTCAGCTTCTTCATCTCCGCTTCTAGTTCTTCTTTACCTCCTTCCACAGCTTCTAATTTCTCCTTTAATTGGATGTTGTTTTCTTTGCTCGCTTTAAGTTCCTCTTCTAGCTGACTCAGCTTTGAGGCCATTTCTTCTTCTTTGCTCCGAGCAGAAGATATCGTCATTGTTGCCCCGTCTAGTTGCTTTCTCAGGTTTTCAGTTTGCTGACCAGCTACTTCAAGTTCCTTCTCCTTTTCTAGTAACTTACCTTTAAGCAAATTTATCTCATCCTTCTTCTCAGCCAACTGAAGCAAGTGCGGGGGTGGCTACACAAATACAGGTGGCTCTACTGGTAAGTCAATTGCTTTTGTTTCCTTCTCTATCTCATTGTTCAGTTGGCTAACCTCTATTTGAGTCTCCAAAGCAACCTTCTTGACTGGTACTTCAAATACATCAGTCTCCTGCTGGTTCTCATCAGGAACATCATTTAAAGGGTTGCTCTTTGGATTGTTTGATTCTTGAACTTCTTTTGCATGATGCTTCTTAGGGACATCAACCGAGTCTGGTACAAACTTTATCTTGGTTTTCTTCTCAAGCTTTTCTTGAGCTACTTTCTTTGCAGCCTCAGCTGAGACCAATTGCTCTTTCAGATTCTTCAGCTCTTCTTGAGCTTGGCCAAGCTGAGATTCCAGATCCGCAATGCGAGTTCCTAGTTTCTTTTGATTAACTGAATCAGATTGGGCATCTCGTGGAGAATGGCGATCTCCTGCCTTAGGGCTTCGATCGGGGATGGGGCAATGGTGTGAGTTATCAGAATCAGAGCTCGAGCGAGGAGAGCGTTGCTGCTCTGCTCACGACGCTCGCTCGAGCGAGCAGAGCAGCGACGCTCGCTCGAGCAAGCAGATAAATCCGCACCTCTAACCCATTTCTGTAATTTCACAACTAGATCCTCGATATCGTTCATGGTTTTTATCGCTCGAAGTAACTTCTCTCTACTCTGTCCGGTTTCCTGAATTGAAAAGGAGGAATCACATCGGGTTCATAACCTGCAGGAAAATTAACATCTAAAGAACTACCATGAAAAGGAAGGGCAAAGACTACGGTCATTACCATCAGAACAGATGAAGCAGAAATTTTTTTGGACAAGACATTTATCGCTTGCTGATGTATGAAGATAACTAAATCTTCCAGATCTCCAACCAGCACTTCAAGCTGTAATGCAGTCCCTTGAATATTTATCACCATAAATTAGTCATGGCTTTTCATAGAGAGCATATATACAACATTTCCTAGTAAAGTAACGATTAGAGACGACTAAACCTTAAGAAGTTCTACAACCAATAAAAAAAAATCTCGAGTCTAATCTCCTCGATGCCAATCAGTCGCAGAATTGAGAATTGAATGAGTCTCAGAGAACTTAATAACAGTAATTCACGATCACTCGAAAGGCGGATTGGCAACAAAGTCATGACTCCGAGATCAACAGAAACTGCATCCCGCCGCTAGATAATGAACAACTGAACACAACGGCTCGAAGAAGGGATCAAAGCTCACCGACATATCCGTGAATGTTCGTGATGCGCTGCACCTCTTTCGCAAGCCGAGGAAGCTCCTCCCCGAAAATTCTTCCACTCCCATTCGACCGCACACCGTATACAATCACGAAACTGACCATAAAATTCAAAACCAAACATCGAGCTTAAGGCGGACCAGCCACAATCACATTGCAGAACCTCGCACAAAAATTAAGACGACGAAATGCAAACCTACACAAAAATCAGCGACGCTCGCTCAAGCGAGCAAAGCAGCCACGCTCGCTCAAGCGAGCAGACGCTGCCACAGATCTGGGCGAGCAACGATCACTCGGGGCTCGAGCGCGAGGGCTCGCTCGAGCGAGCGTCTCGCAGATCTGGGCAAGCGCTGGCTCGAGCGAGCTGTCGCGGTCGGGCCCCGAGCAGCCGTCACCCAGATCTGCGAGGGGTGGCTCTCGCCGAAGCCTTAGAAACACGGTGAAGGAGGAGCAGCAGCTGGTGAGCGCAGAAACCTACCTCGAATCAGAAGCTTCAGCCGGTGAAGGAGCAGCAGCTGTCGGCGCCGGAGAGTCAGCCAAGCGGGAGGCGCCGGATCGCTTGACGGTGGTGCACCTGTGAGAGACGCCGGAAAAGGGAGAGCGTCGCTGCGTAGGGTACGAACGGAAGTGTTTCGTTTTTGTTCTTTTGTTTCGTTTTTGTTCTTTCCGGCCCTTCAAAATGTGTTTCAGAAACAAGAAACACAAAATTTGTGTTTCTTGTTTTTGGTTTTTTTTTGTTCGGAACAAAAGAACAAAAAAAACAAAACGTATCCAAACGCGTTTATTTCTTTTTTGTTCGAACAAAAAATGAAAAAGTGTTTAAAAACAAAAAAAGAACACAAACAAACACAGCCTAAACAAACGCGTTTATTCTTTTTTGCTCCTAACAAAAAACATAAATTAGTTCATGAATGTAAGAAAAGAACACAAACAAACGCGCTAAGTGTCTCATTATATAAAGTTTTGGTACTTTCAACCCCTAAACAAACACGTTTCTGTTCTTTTTTTGTTCCTCGGAACAAAAAAACATAAATTGCGTTCATGATCAGAAGAAAAGAACACAAACAAACGCTGCCTAAGTGTCTCATTATATAAAGTTTTGGTACTTTGGGTGTTTTTTTGTCCAATCCGCGGATAGTGGAGTTAGCCATGAGCAATGAGGAAATTGCACATGAAAAACAAGATCATGACTTTTATTCCCAACACTATCATTATCGGAGATCCCTGCCTTGATTGATTGCCGGAAGGAGAGCACTATCACGGCACAAGTTAGAAGATCTGATCATCTAAAGTAATAGTAAATTGGAAGCTTGGCGGAGAGAATAACGCTGTCGCAATTTCATCCACAAGCATAGTCTGCCAATGTTTAGTGGGAGCATTTTGTTTTCCACCCCGACGCATGCCTTCGGCCCATGAAATACCTCACTATCTCCATAGATCGGGCACCACGTGTGTCCGAACCGGAGTAGCCGGCCGAAGCCTAAAAATTATTCGCACTTGATCCCGTGGGAAACTCTTTGCCTGTATCGTGCATTTAAGCCACGCGAGCGGACTGGTTTCTTTAATCACCAATTATATGCTTGATGGAAAGGTGATTTGATAGACCAGAGTTGCTTGCGATGGTGGCCTTTTGGGACCAGTTCCTGGATTAAAGGGGTTTGTGGGCTCGAGGCCTTGTTGTATGCACGATGGAGGATTAAAAGGTACCTTTTTGTTTGCAAACAAGTCCTTAAGTACACTCCCCAATGAGCTTTCCATTTTCATTTGAGTCCTATGGATAAACAATTAGTCTTTTTAGACCTTAATCAATAATTAAGATGAATTTTTATTACTTTTGAGTTAATTAAATTGGGTTGCTCTACATGAAAACTTTGAGATTCACATTAAAGAATTCACACCAATTAACTTTTTAAGAAAAATGATTCCAAAGGCCCCTATACTTTGAGCGATAAAAGGAATCGGCTTTGTGCGCAAATCATAATTTGCACCACTTTTTAGTGTGAGGATTGATTTACACACCATTGGATAATTGGCATACGGAAGATTCGAACTACCTATTTATCTTTCAATACACACGTCGATTCTCTAACGATGAGCATGCAAGAATTTCATTAGACCGGCGGTCGAACAAAACAAGAGCTTGGAATAGAGGTTAATGGGTAAAATGATTAACAATTATCCTAGCTTTATAGCTAACTTTTGTGTAGATCATCATTACTCCTATTGAAGGTGCGGGACCACGCGTCCATTTTCCTTAATCTAATCGAACTCGTTCAGGGAAAAAAATACTAGAAGTTGTCTACATTCGATGTAAGATAGTTACTAACCATTGTGGAGGCAAGGGCCTAACTTCTCACTTTATGGATTATAAAGTGATCTACATCCGATGTTTCCGATGAAAATGTATGTACGGATATCCTTTACATTATTAAGGTATAAAGTATGGCCCGTTCAATTAAGTATTTTTGCACATGCATTGTGGTAGTGCGATGGCGCTCGTTGTATTGTAGCAATAGCGAAAGGATCTCGACAAGAAGAGGATAAAGTTAATCTTCATATAAAGCTTTCATGTGCGCTATGATACGCTATTTAATTAGGGTTATTTAACAGATGTTGGAAGACTTTACCTAACTGATCATCACCTCCGATGCTGATGATTGAAACCTCTCTTCTTCGAATAGTGCATGAATTTGTTCTGTGGGGGCACGTCGATTTCTATGCAAGTGCTTGGCACACTAGCGGTCCCGTTGTTTCCGTACGTCAACTTTGTATTTTGTATCTATTATTTAATGTTGGATTTCTCTTAACTTTCGATATTTGTTAATTGTGTATATATATATATATTGCGAGCACTCATCCTTAAGTATAAGATACATTAGGATAGATTAGAGATTAGATGTGATGTAAAGGACCTAATGACATTTAATAGAGAAGATTTATTTTGAGATAAACGGATCCCTAATTGGGTTGTACAAAACTTTTAAGCTTACTAATCAAATTCTCATTGGTATGCGCCGAGAGAATGGCCCCTGTCCTTTGATTTCCATATAAAGGACACGACAAGTATAAATACAATCATTAACTTCTATTTAGATAGGTTGAATATCTTGCATACGAAATAGTAAGAATGTTCTTTTTTTCTAGGGAAATCCCAACGAAATGTATGTATTATTCCATCTTTTCTTAGGCAATTAAAAGCCAAATCAGCAGCCGCAAAATGCATCGAATAAAGATCAATGAAAAGCCCTATTCCCTTTATTTAGGTAAATTATACCCGTAAAGTGCATGGATTAACTTTGGATTATTTAGACTGTTTATCAAATATTCTTGCGTCATATATTCTGCTGCTAATTGTCATTACTACACGACCTAATTATTCTGTAATCGACTAAAGATGAAAGGGTTAATTAATCACGATTAGCTTGTATATTATATTTAGAGGAGCATCTTATTCTTCCTACTTTTCTTTTCAAACGTTGATGGGGGCACCAGAGATCGCCGCACCCTTGATCTCACTGTGCAGAGTTCTTTTGTTGGAAGACTTCATCACGGCAAGAAAAGAAAGAGACAAAACCCCAACTGTCGGATTCCAATTAAAAAGTGGTAACATGCCCCGAATGCTTGATTTACAAGCCAATCCCCTTTCCCAGAAAGGAACTTTGTCCTTTGGGTTTTCAATGTAACTTCTTAGCGTTTCAGCCATGTTGTGTTGTGCTATGATTTTGGGATTATGAAACGGGTTTGGTCATCAATGCATAAGAAATTGTATGTACATACTTCAGAAATTGTCCTAATCAGTGTAGTTACTTTTAGCAATGTAAGTGCTTCTAGAGTTGAATATTAAAACGTAGGGCCCGTTTAGTTCAACTTTGGAGAAATGCAAAGCCATTTCCCCAAGTATCTTTAGAAGAATGGGCATTTGATGAATGGTGAAGTGTTTGGGAACTATTATTTTGGTGCAGCATTTTGCAAAATAGCTTTGAGGTGAAAAGAAAAAGGAAAAAAAGAAAAGGAAAAAGGAGGAGGAGATGTTTGACGCAGAGGAGAGAGTGAGTGGGAGGCAATCGGAGCTGGTGGGGGAGGCGGCTGGTGGCTGTGGTGGTGGGGAGGCGGCAGGTCGCGCAACCCACGCACCGCCGTCGTGTGGGTCGCGGCCTCGGGCGACGACCCACGCACGCCGTCATGTGGGTCGCGGCCTCGCGGCATCGCCCGGGTCGCGTGACCCACGCACCGTCGCGCGTGGGTCGCGCAGCCTCAGGGCGACGCCGTTTGGGGCCGTGCGACCCACGCACTGGCGGTGCGTGATAACGGTAGTGCGTGGCAACCTAATTTGGCCGGCTGAGCACCGCTCAGCCCGTCGCGTGGGTTGCGCGACACCGCTTGAGGCCGCGACCCATGCGACGGCGGTGCGTGGCGACCGGATTTGGCCGGCTGAGCATCGCTCGGCCCGTTGCGTGGCAATCGGATCTAGCCGGCTGAGCATCGTTGAGCCTGTCGCGTGGGTCGCGCGATGCCACCTGAGGCCGCGACCCATGTGACGGCAGTGCGTGGTGACCGGATCTGGCTGGCTGAGCATCGCTTAGCTCGTCGCGTGGGTTGCGCGACGCCGCCTGAGGCTGCGACCCACACGACGGTGGTGCGTGGCGACCGAATCTGGTCGGCTAAGCACCGCTTAGCCCGTCGCGTGGGTCACGCGACCCAGGTGACGCCACTTGAGGCCGCAACCCACGCGATGGTGGTGCGTGGCGACGGCAGTGCATGGCGACGGTGGTGCGTGGCAACGGCGGTGTGTGGCGACGGCGATGCGTGGGCGACCAGCTCTAGCTGGTTGAGCTCTGCCGGCTGAGCTTTGATCTTGAAGAAACAAGGAAGACAAGGGGGTTGTTTGGTTCAGCATTGGAAAAATTTCAGCCGTTTGGTTCAGCATTTGGAGGTATACTTGAGGGAATGCTAGCATTTGGAATGCTGTGGAATCATTTGGTTCAACATTTGGAGGTATACTTGGGGGAATGCTAGCATTTGGAATGCTGAAAGTCCAAAGCAGGTCATAGTCCCTCTTGAGGTGTCAAGTGCGTTTCAAGACCTCTACCTGCTTGCTACTCTTGTAGCCATATTGTAGTTGAAGTGTTTGCACTGGTAATATATGTTTTAAAAGCGAAATTACTTGAAGATGAATGGAGTATATTTCTAAAAGCAATCATGAACGTCCATCAACAAGAGTGTGACATCCCTAAATTAATTCACTTGAAATATTGTCCATTTTGGATTTTCTTATCTTGAATCTCATGATATTGTACTTTCTCATGACGTTATCGATCTTAACCAGGCTTTCACCTAAGTATGCATAATATTGGAATTTCAATGCTAAATAATGTTGTTATGTCAAAAGGCAACTTTTGTGGGCCGACTCAGTTTTACATATATAATCTAGCAACACCTCCTCCTGCTTGGTGTGTAATTTGGTTCTTCCTGCTTCCCTTCCAATCACCATTCTAAAGGTTTTCTAGGATCCATTTCTTGTCTAAGCCATCTCACCTCGGTGATCACTCTTTGCCCTTAGCGAATGGGGTCATTATAGCTCACTAGATTTTGTGTGGTTCATTTCAAACCTATATACCTATTAGAGGGAGTTGAACTTTGATATCATATTATGACATCACTAGATCAATTGAATAGAGATATTATCCATTTTGATCGATTCCAAATCGAGTTTTGCAATTTTCTGATTTGGCATGCATGTAAGCGCTTTTTTAGAAGGTTATCCATTCTAATAGTGCTTTCACCCGAGTATAGTTAGCATGGGATTTTCAAAGCTAAACAATGTCCTTACTTTAAAAAAACGTCTTATGTAAGTCAATTCTAGTTTTATAAATAATTTAGAAGCATTTCCCCATATTTGGTGTCAATTTGGTTCCTTTTTGCCATCCTTAGAGGCTACCAGAAGCTTCTCTTTGTCTAGATCCTCTGCCCCAACAATCACTTCCCGCACTTGTTCAACCGAGTTGTTATAGGCTCACCAACTTTTGCATGTTTCATTCTCAAACCACACACCTATTAGAGATGATCCCACTCTATTATCTATTGGGACATTCTTGGAGTCATTCACTTGTAGTATTATCCGTTTTGATTTGTTCTATATCAAGTCTCACAATTTTTTGGCGTATAGGTAAGTAGTTTCTTAAAATATTTCCAATGTAATAATACTCTCATCTAAGCATGCTTAGCATGAAAGTTCTAACGCTAAATGATGCTGTTATATCAAAATGCACATTTTTTGAATAAATTATAATTTTGCATATAGAATCATAGAATGCTTCTTCGTGTTTTGGTGTGCAATTCGAGTTATTTTTTTCACCATCTTAGATGCTATTAAGAACCCCTCATTGTTTGGACCTCTTTGTCTCAATGATCACTTCCTGTTCTTAATGGACCAGGGGGTTTTGGGAGGGGAACATTACCAATCAAAATAGTACTAAACTTATTGCAATTTTTTTAGTTCAATTATAGACATTTTTTTTGCTAGTCCAATTCTAAAACTTTTGTATTTGTGTTAATTCAGTCCATCAGGTTAATATTGGTTAGCCGGCATTGACGTGAGCGCTGATCGGTGTCGATGTGGACACTAGCTGGCGCTAGCCATCTGGCCAACGTTGACGTGTCAATTTTTAATATTTTTTTTTCAATTTTTTTTTATTGTTTCCTTTTTTTTCTCTCTTTTCTTCTTCTTTTGGCCTATCCAACAATCGGCTAGAGGGGGAGGCTCCCCCTTGCTGACACTGGCGAGGGCGAGCCTCGACCACCCCTAGTGAGGACTTGCCGTTGCAAGTGAAGGTTGTAGGGCAAGGTTGACCTCGCCCAGTGCCGCAACAGTGAGGGTTGGGCGAAGGTGAGCCTCCCAATGACCTTGCCTAGCCATGGTGAGGCTCATGGACGATGAGGCTCGCCTTCACCTAGCGTTGCTTGCCCTTGTTGTCATGGCTTTAGGCAAGCTCCACCTCGCCTAGTGACCCTTGCTTGTAATGGCAAGTCCTCGTCAGAGGTGGTTGAGGCTTGCCCTCGCCCTCACCAGATTTAGGCTGGGCAAGCCTCAGCCAATGTCGCTCACCCTCGCCTAGGATGGTGATTCCTTGCCAGGGGTGGCCAAGGCTCACAGACACTCGTCCTTGCCCTTGCCCTCGGCAAATCTGGGCTAGGTGAGCCTTGGCCAACGTAGCTTGACGTAACCTGTGACGGTGATTCCTTGCTTGGGGTGGTTGAGGCTTGCGAATGATGAGGCTCACCCTCGCCCTCGCTAGATTTGGGTTGGGCGAGCCTCAACCAGCGCCAATTGCCCTCACTTGTGACGGCGAGTCCTTGCCACGGGTGGCCAAGGCTCACTTTCGGCAATGCTAGCAAGGATGAGCCTCCCTAATGGCCAACAAGGTTGACCTTGTTGACTTTAGCCTTTGGCCAGTTGCTAGATCGGCGAGAGGAAGAAGAAAAGAGGAAATTAAAGAGAGAGAGAGAGAGAGAGATTGTCGAAGGATGAGCCTCCCTAATGGCCAGCGAGATTGACCTTGCGACCTTAGCCTTTGGTTGGTTGCCGCGATCGTCGAGAGGAAGAAGAAAATAGGAAATGAGATAGAGAGAGAGAGAGATGAAAAATAAATATAAAAATATAAAAAGTATTAAATATTGACATGTCAGCTTTGGTCGGACAAAATGGCATTAATGGTGTCTATGTTAGTAATGGTCAGATAAAATTGGCTGAATGGATTGAATTTGCATAAATACAAAAGATTTATAATTGAATTGACAAAAATAAAAATTTAGGACTGAATTAGAAAAATTGCAATAAGTTTATAACTATTTGGTAATTTTCCCGTTTTGGGAGTATAGATGGTTGAGTACAAGGAGAAAACAAGAGTTGTCATTGTTGGTCGTTAGTCCTTTTTTAGGTATGAGATTGCGCATATTCGTGGTTTTGGTGCCGTGCGCCCGCGTACTCTCTCTCTCTCTCTCAAAACTCGATATCTACCGATTTCTCTCCACTTATATTTCGAGGGTGCTTTCCAAGCATAAGACAATCCCTCGCTACGATGCTTGACCCTCTACCGGTCTTTTCTCTTTGCTCTCTTAGGTCCCTGGTCGCCAATCTTAACGACCCCCTTCGCAGCTCCATGTCGCATCTCTTTTCTTCATCCACATCCTCCTCCTCCTCCTCCTCCACAGCCTATGTTGTCATCTTTTATGCCTTCCGCCGCCGGGGCTCCATGATGTCGTCCGCTCACACTGCCGTTCTCTGCTGTTTTAGGCCGCCTTTTCCTCTCGTCAACTGACTGCTTCAACAAGAAATTAGAAGAAGTTGTGCGTCCCTTTTGCAATACATATATAGCGAAATGTTTGAAAGGAGCATTTTCTCATATAAAACTTTGGTGGACTCTCATTGGGCATCCGCCGTAGTCTGATCCGAAGGGTAGATTTGGAGGCTTAGTTTAAGTTATCCTTGCTGCCCATCGACTTCACGGCCATCGACGTCACAGCCACGTGCTGGTTGACATATGCTCGCGAGGTGTTCGATAATGAGCTCTGTGCATGTGTTAGCTTTGTTCTATAGTTCTTTGTTAATTTTTTTTTTCCTTTTGCACCTATGTATTCATGTGATTTTTAAAACTTTCTTATCATCTACACAAGTATCTCGTCACTAGTTTGGTTTTAATTGTATAAACAAATGATATATATCACCATCTTATATAAGCAATACACAGGCGTGACATAAGAAGAGATAGAAGAAGATCTTCATTTCAAAGAGCTTTTAGAAGGCATTCGCAAAGCCGTCACCAAAACCGAAGCATTTCGTCAAAATTGTATGGGACATGGACAGTCTCATCAAGCATTTTTATAGTGGTCGAGGAATTCTCCAAACCAAAGCCTATGAACGGTTTGTCAAGGGCATTATCAGATGCAACTTTAAATTATGTTTCGGCATAATAACGTTCTTTGTTATTATCTTATTCTTGGTGGGATTTGAGTAAGCAAAATAAAGCGTACTTTCTCTTGACATAGAATTGCGTCTTCTCGTTTCTAGACGAGAGCCAGAGCATGGTGCTCCTCCTAATTGTCCTCTCCTGTCCGACCTGCGTGCGACACCCTCCTCTTTTCTCGCAGTCGAGGTATACTTTTCTTCGTCACCATGTTTCAGCCTCCAAAGCTTTTTAACTCCCCTCCATGTCCGCCTAATACAAAAAACCCTGACATGAATTCATGGCTTTGACGTGAAATCTATCTGATCTGAGACTATGGGTATGCTAGGCTCATACGCACCCTGTGCATTCGAGAATTTGTCGCGGTGTCGGGAAATTAAAGTCCTTTAGTTCGAATGTCAGGAATATTTGTAGGCAGTTCATATTGTTAAGTAGAAATGCGAAAAAGATAAAGAAGACATCATTGTAAGGGTGAGTGGTTATTAAACACCTGACGATGATTGAGCGATCACATGCTTAATTTTGATGTGATGGATTTTATATTTGATTCCCAATGTTCCTCACTCGTAATAACTTTGGACTTAACTTAAGCCTGCCGCATTATGCATGGAGATTTGAAGTTTGATTCGATGCACATGGCCATTGGACAACATTCATCCATGTAGAGTAATAAGGAAAGTTCGAATGCTTAGTGTATTGTTCATAACATCTTAGATATACTTGAAATCAATTGTTGTTTATTGTTCATAAATCTAAGATGAGCTAACTTTTCAATTTAGTGTCCGCCCTTTAAATGAGCGCAGTAGCATTCTTCTCAATGTTAAAAAAGTAGAGGGAAAATTGACATTACTAATATGGAAATTTGGTGCACCCGTAGACACTTAACTAACAAATTTCTTGCTTCCGTATAACACTTACCTTACTTTCAAAATCTATTGCATTCTATTCCTAAAAATACCACCAACATCCACTTTCAATTAGAGGTGAGCGGTTCCCAATCCGGTCCGATTTCAAGATAGAACTGGGAATTGGATCGGGAGGATCAGTTCCCAAAAATAGGAATCGGGGACCAATCCGATTGATCCTAGGAACGGAAACTGGACCAGACCATTGGTCCATTCCATTTCCAATATAATCCAATTGAACTAATTACTTATTTTTCCCATTATTTTTTTCCCGTTACTTTTTTTCCCACTACTTGGAACTGGACCAAGATAGTGTTTAGTTCATATTTTACTATTTTTTTTGAAAAAAATAATAAAATAAAAATTATATTTAATATTTACCAAAAAAAGAGAGTATATTTAATCGGTTTGATCCAGTTTCCCCTTCGACTGATTTAGTTCCCTCTTGGAACCGAGAATTGGATCACCTAGACATCGATTCCATTTTTATGAATTGGGAACCAAATCAATAATCCTAGGATCCGTACCAAACCAGCTAGTCCAATTTTTAGTCCGGTCTGGGTGGTTTCTATTTCGAATAATCTATTTTGCACACCCCCTATTTCTTACTGAGAATGTATGTGTGAAGCGAACTAGTTCTCATTATAAATCAATTTTTCCTAAGAAAATAACAAATCTATTGTAGAAATCACAAAATGTCTTAATTTGTGGGAGAAAAACGTGCAATTTCATCATCTTCATTCAATCTGAATGAGAAAGTCAAGTGAAATCATATCTTTTTCATCTTAAAGCAATTCAGTATTGATAACTTTAGATTACTATGGGAATAATAACTAGCAGTGAGTCAAAATTTTTTAAAGGAGCGGCTCCATAGAAATTTACAAATTATTTATTATTAAATTTTTTTACGATTTAAAACATACTGATATATTCATAAAAGATTAAAGATTGCGATTTAATGATTTAAAGAAAAGAATAACTATAATTCGACAAAGTGCCCTCCTGCCGTCAGGGTGTTGCTGGCAACAGGAATAAAGGCTTTGCAGTTTGTGAGGGCAGTTTGGCACTTTTGTCCGTCGCGATTACGTTTGTTTAACCTGAAGGGGAAATCCTGAATCAAAATTTGCAAAAGGAAAGAATCAGCTCCCCTGCCTCTCTCTGCCTCTCTCCGTCGCTCTGGCCAAATCATATATATGGTCCCATCGGGAAGATGAGCCGATCGTCCCTCCATTTCTCTCGCACTGAAACCGTCCCCTCTCGCCCTTAACCTTTCACCTTCTCCTTTGCTTAAAAGAGCAAAAAAGAAGGGGAAAAAACAAGAGACAAAAACTTCACTCCTTTCTCTCTGCTAAGCCGCCATCAGGATGCTCTGCTCTGCTCTCTCTCTCTCTCTCTCTCCCTCTGCCGGCCGCAAACGTCCCCTCGCTGACATACAGCAGCTAGGCTAGGCTGACCCTGTGAAAACAGAGTCCACTCAGAACGAAGTCCTTTATCCAGCGGTTTCTTTCTTGCTTTGCTTTCTGCCCGGGTAATGCCTCATCGCAGTCTCTGTTTGCGCGACCTGTTTCCTTCTTCCACAGAGTAGTCGAGAGCTAGAGCTTGGTGGGTCTTTTCTCTTCTTCTGCAGTCTCTCTGTGTTACCTGGTTCTCCTATCTCTTGCTTGTTGGTCCATAGTTCTGTCGATTCTTTACGTTACCACCATTACGAAGGACCTGCCTTTTCAAATCCACTTTCCCTGATTTTGTTCTTCTTTGCACTGTTAGATTGATTCAGCTTCCTTTTGTTTTTGTTTTTTGTTTTTTCACCCTCTTACACAGATTGCATTTGGCTTTCCTCGCGGAGACTTTTGGTTTAATCCGAACCGATGGCAGCGAAAGACGCAGATTTCTCTCCTCACAAGCTCCCATCTCCTTCTCAGGTAAAAGCACCGTCGTTCCACACTGAAAAAGGTGGTTCCTCTCATTTTTCTCGTTATTTTCTTTTTCATAGCAATGAACATGGAGAAGTTGCTCCCTCTTTTATCAGGTCGTTGAAGAGCTAAAAGAACTGTTAGGCATGGTGTTCCCCATCACGGCCATGAACTTACTAGCCTTCGTCCGACAAGTAGTGTCGGTCTTGTTCTTGGGTCGTCTCGGAAGCTTAGAGCTCGCAGGTGACCTTCGTCCTCTTGTGCCCTGCCTCCAATTCATCCCATTCTCAAACGCCATAATTTTGCATTAACGTGCTAAACTCGTACTCATTCTCTTGTAAATCAATATCTGTTTTCAAGAACGCGTCGATTCGTCGGAAAAAAAGAAACGAACTTTCTTGCTTGCCGTGCGCAGGAGGAGCACTGTCCATCGGCTTCACCAACATCACGGGCTACTCTGTTCTGGCCGGCCTAGCTTCAGGGCTCGAGCCGGTCTGCGCTCAGGCCTACGGGAGCAAGAACTGGGACCTCCTCGCCCTCTCCCTCCAACGGATGGTGCTGATCCTCCTGATCGCGATCGTGCCCATCGGCCTCCTCTGGGTCAACCTCGAGCCCATCATGGTCTTCATGGGCCAGGACAGGCACATCACTTCCATGGCCGCCACGTACTGCATGTTCTCCCTCCCCGACCTTCTCACCAACACCCTCTTGCAGCCCCTGAGGGTCTTCCTCCGGTCCCAGGGCATCGCCAAGCCCATGATGTACTGCTCCCTCGCCGCCGTCGCGCTCCACGTGCCGCTCAACTACGTGCTCGTGGTGGGTGCGGGGATGGGTGTGCCGGGGGTGGCGGTGGCCTCCGTGCTTACGAACGTGAACATGGTTGTACTGATGGCAGCGTACGTGTACGTGTCGGGGCGGCGCGAGATTCGGTGGACGGCCGGGTTTAGGCGGGTCTGCGACGGGCTGGGACCGTTGATGAGGCTAGCGGTGCCAAGCTGCCTGGGGATTTGCCTGGAGTGGTGGTGGTACGAGATTTTGACGGTCCTGTCGGGGTACTTGCCGAACCCCACGGTGGCGGTGGCTGCCACCGGGGTTCTGATCCAAACTACCAGCATGATGTACACTGTGCCCATGGCCCTAGCTGGTTGTGTTTCTGCCAGGGTAAGTTCTTTCGGAGTGGCTGGAGTTGGTGCAACGCTTCTTTAGTGCAAAGTTTACTATTTTCTCTCGTGCTTTTGAAGCTTTCGTCTTTGTTTTCGCATCGGATGCGTCATGAGACTGCATCACTCAAATTCAGTTGTTTCATCCACTGCGCATGGCGAGGATTCACCAATGTTTTTATAATTAGAAATTGTTGGAGTCGAGCACAACATCGGAAACACGTGTAGCGTCAGTGTTTCTAGGTTCCTGTACTAATCATGATTATCAGGCTCTTCACAATGGATTATTAAGAACAATCCTAGAGTGTCGAAATTACTTAGGACGATGGGCTGTGCTGTCCTCAATTGCATTCAGCAACCGGGACAGAAGTAGATGGATGCATCGCACATCAGATCAATGTTTTTATCAGCATGATTGCCAAATCCTGCAGGTAGGAAACGAGCTCGGGGCTGGCAAGCCATACAAGGCCAAATTAGCAGCCCTGGTCGCATTGGGATGTGCATTCATTATGGGCATCGTCAACGTCACATGGACGATTCTCCTCAGAAAGAAATGGGCGAGCTTCTTCACAAAAGACGAGCTGCTCAAGGCGCTGGTTGCTTCCGTCATGCCAATCATGGGCCTCTGCGAGCTCGGCAACTGCCCCCAGACGACTGGGTGCGGCATCCTGCGCGGCACGGCGAGGCCTGCCGTGGGCGCCCGCATCAACCTGGGGTCGTTCTACTTTGTGGGCACCCCTGTGGCCGTGGGGCTGGCCTTCTGGCTCAAGGTGGGGTTCAGCGGGCTGTGGTTCGGGCTGCTGTCGGCCCAGGCGGTGTGCGCCGTGTCCATCCTCTACAATGTGCTGGGTCGCACCGACTGGGAAGGCGAGGCCTTGAAGGCGAAGAAGCTAGCCGCCGTTGAGATGGGATCTTCAAATGGAGGAGCCGGAGCGGAGGGTGGCGAGGGCGAAGAGGCTACAGGGTTGTTAATGAAGGGAGATGAAGTGTAAAGTCACCTGAGCTCTTTTGGAGGAGTGCGGTTGGAAGCAGAGAAGCAGAGGAGAAAAAACAACGTTTTTGCGGGGACGGTAGATTTCTCCGAGGTTGTTTCTTTCCCTTTCGCAAGCCACTTTTTGCCCGGGCCGCGACTTGATCTGTAATTGCATTGCGTATATTTGATCGCCCCTGAACTCAGCGAGTCCTTTGACGTGGGAGCACACCAGCCATCAGACTCGATGTGAAATGCTTGAATGAACCTCAATAGAAACGGTGGCGCCATTGCATGGATTGAAGGCAGTTTCATGTCTAGACCTTGCCTGTAATGGATCGAGTGAATCATAATTTGCGATGGATGTCCCGTTATCTAAAGACAATGATTGCGTGATCCATGAACTTCAAGCTTGGTAAGAAGTTCTCTAAAGCAATCGCTAATCTCTTATAATTCACTTCGGACCCATTACCGTTGATAATCGTGATTATGAATTCAATTTAGTACATCACTCAAATTTCCTTCAGAGCTCTCTTAGGCTTACTCACTCCTCCTCACTAAGACATGTTAACGGGATCTCATTAGAGAATAGAGTAAGAAGGTGTAATTTTGGGCAGGGATTACTAAATTGATGTTGGCGTACTTGCACTGATGCACGTCATGATCCATTCTTTTCTTTTGCCAATCATTTCACGCAGGTTTATTCCCTTTCCTTTTGTGAGGAAGACAAAAGGAACATATTCATGCTGGCCAAATTCGTTTTGTCACGGAGTGAAGTGGGCGTGGGTGCTCCTGTAGGAAAGAGGCTTTCTAGATTTGAGTGGATGGGGAAGATCACTAGTGGCTTTTTGGAATTGCGATACTTCCATTTGGGGGCCCTACTTCCATTTGGTCATTAGAATTTGGCACAAGTGCCTTCGGCACCCCACTTCGCCGTCGGCCAACAACACATGGCTTCAAATCCTAAATACCCTCTCTCTCTCTCTCTCCTTCACTTACCAATTCCTAAACTTATTAAGCCTAGTGGTCATTATTGGTTCAGTGATCAAGTGCTCCGTCTTTTCTTTAAAGAGATTGTAAATTTGAGCTGTTGTGCACTTGAGCACTATAATCTTGTGGAGAGAGTCGCAAGTTATGAACGTGCAAGGGGAACTGCTATTGGCAAGCTCGGCAACCTTAACTCTCAAGATATGGATAGTGTCCAGTAGTTATAGCTTTTGAGAGGTGTGTGCAATTGTATGATGGTTTGTAATGAATCAAACTCTCACATCAGATATGCACGAATAAACTAAACAACTCATATTGTCACGATCGACTATATTAATCTTGTCCCTAACTTAGAGAAACTTTAAAGAGAGAAGTTTTGAAATGTATTGTATTTGTGAATGAGATATCAATGAAGGGAGAGGAGGCCTCCAAATATATAAGGCTAACCGTAATTGTAGATCTCCTTTTGGTCTAACTATTGACTAGTACATTTATTATATATATATGTACATTATTGTGCCACTCGCTCTCAGGAATATTTTAGAATATTCGAGAAATCCCTTGACTTTGGGAGATTTGGGAGATAGGTTGAGAGTTGCTTCACGCATCAGTCACTGCCTTTGAGAATCAGTCGATTCATTAGGCCACGATACATACCCTCTTTCATTTCATCTTTTTTTATAAAGAAAGTTATCCAAGAAGGTGGTGAAGAGCTCGGATGCGAGAGGACACACGAGTCAATCCCTCATTCCTCAAGCCTCCACTTTTGTGTCTTTTTGTGTATGTGGGTGCTGAGTCCCATGCGTCCCACTTTTGGCACCTAATAATGAAAATCAAGATTCAAAGCGCTTATTGGGCACCCAAACCCATCGCGGACACTTCGAGCCCTGTCCTCTTTCTCTAATGGCCCGAGCAATTAAGCTTCGCAATAGCTTGAGGACTGGGAAAGCGAAAGTGCAACTAAATGCAGTCATAGGATGGCCAACCAAAGACCGCGACCACCCTTCTCCGATTAATTCCCGCCGCGAGCCGTCTCGCCATCATCGTCATCGAGTTCTCGATGCTCAGAGGCAGGTTGAATATGGCGACGACGCGATTCTACTACCCTTTTCAGTGGACTGATCGGGGTTCCGGTACACATAAAGGTATTGATAAGAAAAGAAATTTGATATGTTGCTCCGCCAAATTTAGCCCTACATGATCACCTAAGAAGAGTTCTTGCACGTGGACACTAGCGCAACATGAAGTCCCCGTTTCAATCAATCAGTCAGATTGGTTCTAGACAATAATAGGAGGCTTCGGTTGCTTTCAGTACGATTGATTGCTCCGTATCAATCGTACGATTGCCTTTGGAAATTTCATGTCACATTTTCCACGGCTAGCTATGTCTTTGATGAAATTAATGCCAAGGACGTGATGTGAACTGTTCATTCTGAGTTTATACAGTGACTTTCGTGAAAACATTTTCTTTTTTTCTTTTTTTTTGCCGCTGCCACGATGCCCACTAGACCTGGAGCTTGTGACTCAGAAAGTAAGAATTTCACACCACGAAGCACGAGCGCACTAAAAAGGACCAAGGACGATCCATTGGAGATTTTGCAAGCTCGCTATGATGTGGTTTTGAATATGGCGACTCGGCCCGTACCAGGCCGGCAGGACAAGTGGGCGGGAGTGGGCCGGGGCTACGTGATCGACCCTCGCAAGGCCCCAAACGGGGTCGTGCTTTTTTTTTTATATAGGTAGTGGGCTCCAGTGGCGAATTTCGGCCCGGACCGGCCCAGCCAGCCAAAGCCCACCGTCTGAACGGTGAAGATCTCTCGCCGTGGACGCTGGACAGTGGACTTTGACCCGGAAAGAGAGAGAGAGTCTGAGAGAGGGGGTGTGGCAGCTCAGTGCTGGTCTTCTCCTTCCCTCGCCTTCGTCCGTCTGTCTCCATTCTCGTCGGTCGTCTCCCGGGCAAACGCTTTTGCTCTCTCCCCCACAACATCCGCGCAATTCTGCGGAGACCCTTCTCGACTTTCTCTCTTTTGGGTCGTCAAAGGTGAATCCTTTTCTCTCCTCCTTTTTTGTTCTTTTTTTCGTCCCGATTGAAATCTTTTCCTCTTTTTCCTTCCTTTTTTTCGCTCGTCGTCCGCGTTTTCTTTGCGCTCATTGGTCTCCAATGGCGTCCCTCTGACGGCGCCCTTTGACTCGGTCTCGTGAGTTCTCAATGTCCGTCGCTCTTGGCTTTTTGGCTTTCGCTGGTCGAGCGCGTTGTCTTGTCGCTCGATCCTTGTCTGGGGTTCTTGCTGCCTGAACTCTCATTCCGCTCTCTCTCTGCTTTGTTTCTGCATATGGCGTGGCGATTTGTTTGTCGGCAGCCTGGCGATTCGATCCCAGTGGGCTGAGGCTGAGGCGGCGATCCGCAATCGGTACTGCCCCCGATAAGATCATCTGGGTATAAATGCGGACAGCGCATTGAACTGGATTTCTGTTTGCTTGATGGTTCGGGAAAGGTCTTGACTTTGGCCTCTTTGATCTTGTAAATACGTCGGTAATTCAAGTTCTAGCTTCAGTGTCGAGAACTGAGGCGGATATAAATTAAGTCGGAGTTAAGTGTTTGCTTTCTCCCAATGGGTGGTTTTTGCTCGAGGAGATCCAGTGTAGATAATGCTCCCAGTGGAAACCTTACGAATGTAGACGGTACTTCTAGTAATGACTCCAATGTCCATCGGTCTGGTGCAATGCCTAAGAGTGGAAACCACATTCCAAATCCGTCCTCAGGTGGAGAGGATGGGGATGTGGAATTGCAGGAGCCCTTCTCGTCTTCTGCAGAGAATGCGGTTTCACATCCTTTGAGTCCGGAAGATTTTTACGATGGTATTCCGCGCTTGTCGAGGACGTCATCGCAGAAATCTAGATCGACCAGGCCTAAGCAAGTGGCGGTTGCTACGGTGAGTCAATTTTGTGTTTTCTTATCGCTGTTATTCTTTCTCTCCCCTCTTTTCCATGGCATACCGAGACATCATGGGTAAGCATTTACAGGTTACAGCTTCCTCCCTTTTCACTAGGCCAGTGATTGCTTTATTTCCTGCTTGTATGTATACATGTATTGGATTGTGGGCTTTCAATCTTATAGCATGTCCTTTAATGAATTGTATTCTTTGGATGGTAGGTATCAGAAGTTGGCACACTTTTAGGAAAAGCTGGAGGGAAGGCGGTAGAAGTTTTAGACACGCTTGGAAGTAGCATGACGAACCTGAATCTTAATAGCGGTTTTACCTCGGGAGTGACTACAAAAGGAAACAAAATAGCGATCTTGGCTTTTGAGGTTGCAAATACAATTGTAAAGGGTGCTAATCTTATGCTATCCCTCTCGAAGGATAACATCAAGCATTTGAAAGAAGTGGTGCTTCCCTCGGAAGGTGTGCAAAATCTAATATCAAAAGATATGGATAGACTTCTAAGGATCGCTGCAGCAGACAAAAGGTAGGAGCTGCATCGACAACACTTGCTTTCTCAAGATTCTGCTGTATATCATATTTAAGTAGTATATATGCTAACAGATGTCACAATTGTGATTCTTTTCGTATTATCGAACAGAGAGGAGCTGAAAGTTTTCTCTGGAGAGGTGGTTCGATTCGGCAATCGTTGTAAAGATCCTCAGTGGCACAATTTAGAACGATATTTTGAGAAGTAATCCCCGTACATCAAGCTATTTTGGCTTGTATAGTATCTTTGCAAATGTGGGACAATGCCTCTTTCTTTGTTGTACTTAGGTTGGATTCAGAGTTTACATCCGAAAAGTTAACGAAGGAGGAGGCGGAGAGGACAATGCAGCAACTGATGGATCTAGTTCAGTACACAGCTGTGAGTATTCCAATATCGAATTTACCTGTCAATGTGCTACTTCAATGTTGAAAAGAAATATGAACAATGCATATTTAGCCGTAAGAATGTTCTCTCTCGTCATGATTTTTTTGTCACAATGACTTACTGGGATCAAGGAATGCAGCTGGTAGGATGTTTCTTAATGCCAACTGAGTATAGGTGAGGAGTTTAATGTTTCCTGCCTAAAAGGCTTAGAATAAGTGATGTATTCTCCTTTTAATCATGGAACTGATCTGCGACTCCTCCGAACTAAAATATTTGGCCATGCACGATGTCCTTGGCCGTTGTTGTTTAGTTTTTTCCCCAAACCCTGGTGCAATGTTGTAATCAGTGAACTCTTAGATTTCTGTATGATTCAGTTTCTCGTCTTTTTTTATTCACCTTTTAGAATAAAATTTGAGAGGAAGCAATGACAATGACTGGTCCTTCACATTTGGTGGCAGGAATTGTATCATGAGTTGCATGCCTTAGACAGATTTGAGCAAGATTATCAGCGCAAGCTCCAGGAAGAGGATAACCCGAATGCTACTCAAAAAGGTAAGTCATACTTTGAAATATCATTACCATAAAACTGCCTGACTGATGATCAGAAAAACAGAAAATTGCCTTACTGGAATCACATGATTGTTGGTTTTCACTTATCTGAGAATTTGTAGGCATTACTTTAATCTATCTAAGTTTTACACATTCCAGTTGACTTTTGATGTTGGCAATTTGTAACATGTTGGTTTGGAATCAAATGCCTTTTTTTTTTTTAATCTAAAGTGGCTGTTGGATGTTCTTTCCAATGTTGCATCTATAATCAACGGGATGTTATTTTGAGTCTACCTTATTGTTCAGTTATGGTTTTTGAAGTCAATATTTCTATGGATGGGGCAATTGAATGAGATCACATCAATATGAGTTTCTCATCATACATGCATTTTGCTTTCCTAGAAATGCTTTGGCTTGTGTCAATTTGGCCTGTTGAAGATCTGAGCTACTGGAATACAAAATGTCTTATGTAAGATTATTTTTTACTTAACTTTTTGTGGTTGACATATAGGAGACAGCCTGACGATATTGAGGGCAGAGTTGAAGAGCCAGAGGAAGCATGTAAGGAGTTTGAAGAAAAAATCGCTTTGGTCAAGGATTTTGGAAGAGGTGTGAGTTCGTACTGCTTTAGTTTTTTCTATTTTATGCTGGAGGTTTTCTCATCCCCCTCATGATATCAATTGTCAAGTATGCAAATGGAACGTTAACTTTCTTGGATGACTTATAAGTACAAAGAGAGTTCTTGGTACTAATGTAATGGTTGATTCACTTTGCTCTTTGTACCTATGGGGACATCCAGATTGTGATCGTTGTCATAACTGATGATGAGTATGCTATAGTTCAATATTTGAAGCTAAGATAAAAAGTTGTCTTTTTAGTTCATGAAGAATAAAAGTCTTGTGTCTGTAGTTGGCAGGAAGTAGTCTTCAAACCAACTCATACAGTCATGTTTGTTTATTACTTTCAAAGATTTGAACTCCTTGTGCTTGAAATTCTTGCAATGACATTCCAAATGGACATTCTCATCTTGTGCAATTATCTATGCATCATATACTGGTATGAGAAGACAAAGTTGTCTTCGTTTTGTAGGTAATGGAGAAGCTTGTTGATATAGTTCATTTCCTACATTCGGAGATTCACGAAGCCTTTGGTACTGCTGGTATGCTTTAAAATGATTATTTCTTATGCTCTAAGCAAGGTCATCTTATAGTCAATTTTAGTTATTCTGTGGGAGGGATTGGTCACTCATGTAATTTCTCTCATACGACGTTGCAGATTCTGATAAATCCTTAAAAGGTTCTGCAAGCAACTCGAAAACGTTGGGTTCTGCTGGTCTTGCTTTACATTATGCGAATATTATTGGTCAAATCGATACTCTTGTGAGTTTACAATTCAATCTGATGCTGAATACTCTGATCGTTCATGTTTCCTATTATTGTGTTTGTGCTCCTTAGCAAGAACCGTGAAAGCAAAAAGGAAAGAGAAAACTAGGTCCTTGCTGAGTATTGCTTTTCGTTTGCCAAAAAAGTTGCATTCTCAATGGAGGTTGCCATCTTCAGCTGTTCCATAAGCCACTAACAGAAACTTCTCTTTATTGTTTGCCCACGGCTAGTGTGGGTTGTCAACGTGCATATACGACCTCCACATAATCAACAAAACTTGTTCAGCCATAGTTGTACCAAAGATTTATATAGGCAAACTAGTATAAGAGGGTAACCTAGGAAAACCCTTCGTGATGTTGCTGTTCGTTTAAAAATTATATAGCTATGGACTATAAATGAAGATGTAAAAACAGTTGATGTAGATGAGCCACCTTGAATCATGATTAATAGAATTAGTTTTAAAGAAAAACCATTATTCTGATAAAGAAGCATATTTCTAGCAAATTTTAGGTCCAGTCCCAATTCTGCTCTAGACATTTTTTTGTCTAAAAAAAAACCCAAAACTTTAGGTTTAGTCTCAAATCTGCCTTGAACTTTGTTTTGTTAAAAAAAAAAAATCACAGACTTCCAATCTTTTCTAAAATCTACCCCATTGCCCTGTCCTAACTTGGCGTGGCAATCCTACATCGATAACACTTCTACATCAGCAAGGGTGATAAGGAAAATTATCCCCAAAATGAAACCATTCTAGGATATGAAAATTAGAGACAACTAACAGCGATTTTTAAATGGAGGGCGGGGGCAAATTCGGGACTAGAATAAAAGTTAGTGATTTTCTTTTAGACAAAAAAAGTTCGGGGTAGATGTGGGACTGGACATAAAGTTGGGGATTTGTTTTTGTAGACAAACAAAAGTTTGGGGCAGATTTTGACTGACCTGAAGTGTAGGTTTGTTTTTTTAGACAAAAAATTCAGGGAAAAATTGGGACTAGTCTTAAAGTTGGGCTTCATTTAGGGTGTTAGGTTGTATTATTAGCTAATATACAGTTTCCCTGTGTTTTTCAATGGAAAGTGCATAATTGAACATTGAATACTGTTTCGCATTTTTCAGTAAATAGAAATGGAAAAAAGGTGTATTCTCATGTTACCAACTGAAATCTCGACTAAATCAGGTATCCCGATCGGGTTCTGTACCTCCTAATTCAAGAGAGGCTTTATACCAAGGTCTACCTGTTCATGTGAAGACAGCATTTCGCTCAAAGTTACAGTCATTTCGATCTGTAGAAGAGGTATCAACTTTCTACATTGTGGAGGGAATGTCCTTTAAAATCCTGAGGACACTGATGAGAGAATCTCTCATTGTTCATCAACTTGTTATTTTGTCGCTTTCCTGTTCCTTTCATAGTTATTACAAGCTACGTTGATCATTCGCAATGGTTGACTGCAGCTTTCTATACCACAAATTAAAGGAGAAATGGAAAAGACGTTGCAGTGGCTTGCTCCTCTTGCCACTAATACTACAAAGTAAGACTATTGTAGAAAAGTGATCATTTTGTTTTCATGGTTGCTCATCTCATATTCTCTTGAATCTGTCTTATACCTAGGAGGCATGCTTACCATTTTGTAAAGCAGTAGCTTAGGGCCCCCTCGGTATAAAATGTCAAATGTCTACATGCCTTCGCAGTTGTGCTGGAGCTGCTGTTTCTGGAGTACCATCAATCATTACATCTGATACTATATGCTGTCGTTTTCTGGTTGTCCTGTTTTAATGGTGTCGAAGTACATTCTCTTGGTTCTCCACAACTCACTTTTGTTTGGCAAAGCAATTATTCTCATTTGATTCATTTCTTTATCTCAAACATTGTCGACAGAGCCCATCATGGCTTTGGTTGGGTCGGAGAATGGGCAAACACGGGGTGAGTTTCGACAATTTAAAGCTCTGCCCTTTTCTCTTCCACCATGTTATAGTCAATCTTGTAATGTGATTTTCAGATCTGACCTGAACAGGAAACCTACTGGCCAGAATGACTTGCTCCGCATTGAGACTCTACACCATGCAGATAAGGAAAAGACTGATGTCTACATTCTTGAGCTGGTGGTGTGGCTTCACCATCTTGTAAGCCAGGCTAGGGCTTCTAATGGTGGATTCAGATCTCCTATTAAATCTCCTATTCGGTCTCCCAACCAAAGTACAGTCCAGATATCTATGCACAGTAAGCCTCTATCTCCATCGTCTGCTTTGACAGTTGAAGACCAAGAGATGCTTCGCGATGTGAACAAGCGGAAATTGTTGACCCCGGGAATAAGTAAGAGCCAAGAATTCGAGACTGCAAAAGTAAGGCTATCCAAACACCATAGACTGAGTAAAAGCAGTAGCCACTCCCCAACCGGGGAAAGCCATAAAGATCCGTTTCCCCTTCGGAGGCCGTCTTCTGTTCCTATCATCGATTTCTATATTGACCGGATCAAAGCACTGGATGTGATTGACCGCGTGGACAACATTTGAGGCGGTTGACTCTGCCAAGCGAACAAGGGGGCCGAGTCGAGGTCTTTTGCCTTATGGGGTGGTAAGTCTGCCGCCTCTCTGTTTTGGGTGCTTTGTCTTTGGTGAAGTCTGCATTGCTTAAGCTAGTCTGCAGATGAAGATGGAGCCCAAGGAGTTGCTTTTAGCGGTGCAATGAGCGGCTTTTCTGTGTAAAACCTCGGTGTCAGCTTCATCTCACTTGTGCTTTGGAGGAGGTAGCGTTATAATTTTGTCAATCCTCCTGGATGTACAGAGACAGAGAAGTACTTGGTCAGTCTGCAAATGTTTCTCAGCTCATGGTTCCGTTTCTATATATATTTCCTTGTTCTGCCTCGTTACATCTCTTAAAACAAATCCACAACTCCTCGACGTCCGATGCTCATCGACAATGTCATGGATGACGGAGCTGAGAGTAGCCTGCTCCGCATTCGATCTCCAGCAGAAGCAAGCGAAAACCAACTGGGCACGACTCGATGGGTGTACCGATGTGCGCACTCGAACTCGGTTAGAACAGAGAGCAGAGATAGCTCCGGCTTAAAACTCCGAGCTTCAACTGGCTTCCGTCGAAAATGTCGGTTCGAATCCGAGCTGTGGACGGTGGGGGTCTCGCCGGAATCTGCTTTCCGCCCGATGCCGACGTCGACTGGGCCCCGCCCATTTTGGCCTACAAAAACTAGGGAACTGCTCTCGACTTTTCTGGGCGATGATTCCAATGGAATGGCCGAGAGGTCAGTTGCCCATTCCCACCTCGATGTCCCTCGCATTCGTCCGATGCTGCTGACGTGGCGACCCCCCATTGCCGAACATAAAGACGCCGCTTCCGCGAGCTCCAACAACCAACCGTCCATCCATCGAACGCCGCCGTTTCAAGCCTAACCGACACAAAGTGCGCACAAAATCCAAAGCCCAAAAGTTTTGGAAAAAGAGGGCGAGAGAAAGAGAGAGAGAGCGAGCGATTCTCACCTTCTTCTTCGTCATTCTCCGTCATTCTTCGATGATGGATTGCGCGAGCTCGGCGGAGAGCTGCGGCGGCGCGTGCGCTTACGGCCTCCTGCTCAGCGCGCTCTCCCTCGTTCCGATCTGGCACTACGCCCTGGGCGCTTGCCTCGGGTTCGTCGTCGTCCTCTACCGCTTCCTCGAGTGCCACCTCTTGGAGGACCTCGTCTCTCGCCTCCGATCCTCCCCTCCTCAGTTCACGTTCAACTCCTCCTCCGACGTTTACGCCGCCGTCGTCTCCAAGTGCCGGATTCTCCACGGAAAGTAATCCACCTCGCTTCTCCCTCCCTCTCTTTCTCTCTCTCTCTCTCTGTGAGTCGATGGCGATGTTTCGTATTTGGTGAGGGAATGCGTGCGTAAAGGTTTTCGGATGTCGCGATTCGTTTTTCCGTCTATGGCGGACAAATCGAGGGGGGAGAGAAGCGGGAACGAGCTTGCTCAATCGATCTTGATGTGGATTGTGAACGTGAGCGTTGAGAAACGGAACTCTGTTGCGGAAGATTTGCTGAGCTGCCTTGACTAATTTGGAAAGCACGCAGGTACTTGGCGACTCCATGGCTTGCGAGTCCTCATCTTCAGACCGTGTTTCTTAATTTCTTTGGGAGGCCTCCGTCTTTCAGCTACAGAAGGTGATGCGACTGTGAAATCATATTATTATGTTATCCAGAACGAAGCTGTAAACTAAGCATTTTACTAGGTGAAGCCTCCTTCGTGGAGCAGTCGCTGTCGAATACATACGTCTTACACTTGTAGTGTTGCGCTACGCCACCAAAGCAAAAGCATCGATGATTAAAAACTAGTTTATTTCTGGAGTCAAGTGATAGAATCAACCACCTCTGTCTGTCTGGTGCTCTAGAAAATGCAGCAGCCCTGGTATAATGTGCTTGTTTACTGAGAACGGCTGGTGCAAATGTATGAACTTTTAATAACTTGCCTCTGATTTCATGGGCTTTTACGCCCCAATATTTACTACATTTCACATGCTCATAATTCAGTATAAATGTCACAGAGTTGGCTTGGTCTTTGTGAGGACAAAATAAAGCTTTAGATAAACTGTCAAGAAGAATGATTTTGCGAAAGATGTTCAATTAGGAAGGAGTTTGTTGAAGTCTGGGAAAAAAAGAACAAGAGCTTAATAATAGTGGCCTCTTGAAGACACTATGGAGGATGTATTTTTTGATGGAGTGCAATGGCAAGAATAATTCTTGTGGCTGAACTTGCTGAGTGGGAGATTTAGTGGTTGTTGCTGATAAGTGACAACAGTCATTTCAATTGTTGTTAGTTTTCAATAATTTTTTTATTTAAGCTTTTACTCAAACTCATCTAGGTAAGATTGATTAGAGATTTTGACTGCAATTTCTATAATGCTTTTGGTTTTTCGTTGCTGATTATTTTACTCCCAGTCACTCTTTTAAGTAGGGGAGCTTTGCTGATTGTTTACCATGATAGTATCTTAAATCATATCTCTGCTTTTTTTCTTTCATAGTTCCCTTTGCAATTATTTGATAAACAGAACTCCAGTGACAAGTAAACTGGGCAATTATGTTTGCGTCGGTCTGATTTAAAAAATCTACACCTGCTTTTCCTTGCAGGCAAATGTTTCGTACTTCTGATGGGGGGACAATTGCTTTAGATTGGGTATTGAGTTCAGATGGTGAGTCCGAGGATCTTATTGTTGAACATCATAAGTTCCTTACACTTCTGGAATAATTTCTTTTTCATTTTCTTTTGTCATCTCTACTATATTGTTTCAGTTGGATTGGTCAATTGTCTAGCACTTTCAACTCCCAGGTCGTTGCTCTAAACTATATAAGTATCATTCCTTATACAGAAGCAATATGAGGCGTATTCAGCTGTGACCTATCCACAGCCAATAAAAATGAACTATTTGCCATTTACCATCTCAAACTGGGGTAGAACTTGCAGAAGATTCGATCAACTTTCCCTTATTAATTAGTTATATGCCTCTCCTTGTACTTTAAGTACTTAATTTAAATCAAGTGCGGACCATGTAATTCTTGCTCATTTACTAAATTACCAACTCAACACTGTGCAGTCACTGCACATGTTGATTACCTTCAGCGAATGACACTGATGAATCTTTGCAGTGTCTGGAGGTGCCTTTCACAAGGAAAGTTCCATTTCGAAAGATGATACGACTCCCATTGTGGTGGTGGTTCCTGGCTTAACAAGCGATTCTTGTTCTGCTGTAAGTACCATCCCTAGACGAAACCCAAAATTCTTGACAGTGTTCTTGTACTATCAATCTGTGATCAGTTGAAGTCTATCTAAGGACTTAAAGTTCTGAACCTCGTCAACTTTTCTAAATGGCAAAAGGATCTCAAAGAATTAAGTTCCAAGAATGTGGATTCTTTTGGTGTTGCTAGAACAATTGTTTACTTTAATTATCAATTGGCAATATCCTTGTTGTTCTGTTATCAGCATAGTGGTTACATAGGATGGGTGATTTCTCTATGATGTGTGTGGCTTCCATTTTTCCTTTGATTGATGGATAATACGAGTGCCATTGCTTATTATAGTTTTAGGTCCGCCAATCAGTAGCAGCTTTATTTGGGTAGTGATCATGAGTAGTTCTTGCTCATTTTTCGGCAAATTTTTTATAGCAATCTGCAATCTGAACCAACTTATGCAGAGCCATTCTGATTCTTTTCAATTGAATGAATGAAGTTTGCCTGATTTGTAATTGCAGAATGGTAACCCAAAATAATTATGTAATTTCCCAGTAAACCGTGTATCAGACGAAAAAAGTTTATGTGACAGCACATGCATAATGCTTCCAAGTGGCCCCTCTTTCATGCCCTTGGACCATTAACTTTGCCTAACAATTGGGAAGGAAGCTTTTTTAACACAGATTTACTTGTAAAGCTTTTGTTTATTGGCATTAAATGAACAAGTATAGATTATGTCTTTTGATTTCTCTTGCAGTATTTAAAGCATCTTGCTTTTAACACTGCCAAAAGCGGGTGGAATGTTGTTGTGAGCAACCATCGGGGACTAGGTGGCGTGTCAGTTACGGTAAGTTTTAATGAAGCTAGAAGGTGAATGATTCATAGTAGAAGGAAGATTGTACAATTGATGATGTGGCTTCATGATGGTTCATACTTATTAGTTTGACAGCAGTCTAACATCTGTCTAATTTGCTTGTTTCTGCTTTCTCTTATTTTACTCTCTTAAATGAAATTCTGCATTCAGCTGCACTAGCTTAGTCTCTTTCAAGTCCTATTGTTCCAAAGGTTGGACAGGTAACTATTTGCTATTAAAGGAGTGAAGTCAAGGAATTTCACGTTTTTCAATATCTATATCCTTTTTGCAATGAGACATTCTGTATTTGATCTATCATATACTTAAACCATAAAAATTACCTGAGGTAGTTCTCTGATATAGTGTGGAAAAATTGTTAAACTTTCATGGTTTGCCTGGACATGTCAGTTTAGGCAAGTCAGTTTTTGCATGTAAGAAATTTGCTATACTGTGATCTTGAGTTATATGGTAATAGATGCTAGCTCATCAAAGTATTAAGCCAGCTTTTGTTTCTCTCTCTTAGTGATTCTACTCTCCTATTCTGTTTAGATTTCATTTCGCATTTCCTGATACATTACAGCATATTCCCTGTTAACAACTTTTCATGAACTGCTGATTATAATATGATTCTAATATCTGCAGTCTGATTGCTTTTACAATGCTGGTTGGACCGAGGATGTCCGTGTGGTCATTGACTATCTGCATAATGAGTACCCAAAAGCTACTTTATTTGTCGTGGGAACTAGCATTGGGGCCAACATTTTGGTAACTTATATTTCTCATTGAATTCCAACTTTTGCAAGTTACTCTAAAAATGTTCAACAATTTCCATCACCAAAGGTCTATTTTGGGAGTGTTTTATTGTACATGATCCCCTTGTACTAAGAAGTTGCAGTATTCATTGCTTTTTGTTTATTTTTTCCATTAAAGCTTGCACAGTTCTTATGATGAGAATTTTCTTTTCAATCCAAGGATTTCTTTCCTTTATATTCACAGTGGTTTCCAGTCGAGTATCTCTAGCTTTTATCCTTGGGAAAAAGAATATTTCTCATTTTTAGGGTCTCTCTGAGGATTAATGTTTATACTATGTACGACAGCAATTTTCAGCAGTATCTTGACACAATAACTGTTTCAGGTAAAATATCTTGGAGAGGAAGGAGAGAATATTCCCGTTGCTGGTGCTGTTGCAGTTTGCTCACCATGGGATCTTTTGGTTAGTGTTCAACTTGACCTAATTTGACTAGAACTTGAACAATTATATATCTTCTGGTATCAAAGTAGGGCATAAGTAGTAGTCTTTTTGGAATGGAGAGAATCTTCCTGTTGGTGATGCTGTTGTAATTGGCTTGCCACAGGATTCTTTGGATAGTTTTCAACTTGACTTAATATTACTAAACCTTGAGCAATTATATTTCTTCTGGTGTCAGGATAGGCAAAAGTAGTACTCTCTTTGGCACGAAGACCTTATAGTTTGCTATCAAAATTGAAAATTGAAAACAGGAAAAAGCACATGAAATGTTATTGGACACTGGTTGACAACATTTCATGACGCAACGTTTGGGAACATGTACAGCCCTTACATATTTTATGGCTGTACTGCTGCAGGAGTGTAGAGTTTCCTGTTATGTGTCTCCTGAGACATATGAAATGGCGGGAGAGTTTTTCCTCTATTGTACTTGTGATGTTTATGAGACTGTCGAATGGAATTTTGGAAGATCCACTCTTTCTGCTTTTAGATACAACAGAAAATATAAGCCATTCTTATTAGCTGTTATCTTTTTATTGACCTCAAATTGTTGGATGCTGGCGGAACATGGATTCAAAAGGTTCATTGACTATTATGTTTCAACCACAGGACCATATTTTACTATAACGTTTCAATAATTATGCCTTTTATTATCAAGAAATATAGGTATTGCTGGTCTTGGAAATTGTGTGTTTTGAGTGCATTTTTACAGCTAAAGTTATCTTGCTCCTTCACAAGACTAAATGGTCTGAGTTGTCTTGTTGTGTCTCACCCATTTTCAACTCTTTGCTTTCTCTTCCACCGCCTTAGTATTTTTCATCTTTTCTAAGTCCATTTGTACCTTTTATTTGGAATGTTGTCAATCCTATAAAAGTTCTAAATGTTGTCCTTCAACATTGGACTTTCTTATCAGCTTCTCTGCATGCCTAAAGTAAGAAAGCCTTACTATCATTTCTTCTGCCCACGGCTGATAATTTCCGCCAGGGGAAACGATATGAGAAATGGCATACACAATTCTTTCTTCTCTTCAATTTCAGTTATTTAAAAGTGGTATAGATAGTTTCTCGATCATGTGTATACAAGTGGAAGGAGCTGTTTGCTCTTATCTCTTGTTGCAGATCAGTTTTGAATTATCAGCAGATAACAGTGTTTCTGATATTACTGGAAGGAACTGTATGCTCTTCTTTTTTTGATGCAGATTGGTGATAGATTTATTAGTCGAGGACTGCGGCAGAAGCTCTACGATAGAGCACTTACCATTGGCCTTCAAGGCTATGCACAGTTGTATGTCATCTAAATCGAGTGAATCTTTCTATATAATTGAGCATTATTAACGTCAATAATATTGATCTCTGCATATTCTTGGGTTGACATATTTTAAATGGTTTTGCAGACATCAACCTCGCTATTCTCGCCTTGCTGATTGGGAGGGCATCAGAAAGGTTCCCTTTTCTTACAATTTCTGTATTTGTTCTAAACATAAGAGCAAGAACTTCTGGATGCTGCTTGATTTAAAAGAACTCATTTTAGTCTCTGTTGTCCTTAATAGTCAAACTACCGGGCCCAATCAGTATGACGTCAATTACGAATTGAGCTCAATCAGAACTCCTTTATTCACTAAAAAAGAAATTCGCTCTTTGGGCGACCAAACTTGATTAAAGACTAGTTTATAATATTGGCTTATTATGGCAGACTATAAATAGGTTAATAATAATATCTAATTCAATCTCATATTATTTGTTGCGCGTGTGAGAAGATGAGTAAGGGAAGTGTCTGTGTGCATGCTTTATCTATTGGAGTGATCAATTGATAGATGAAACTAAAGTGTTATTTAGCACCAAGCATAATGAAGGTCAGGACATGTGAGAGATGACATCTTTATCGTTTGTCTGCATGCTGAGTACCAATTTTTCGTGATTCAATGTGCATTTATGGTCACGGTGGTTATGTCTGGCTTCATTGTCTGGGTTGTCTAATTTTGTATCTAGGGTTTCCTTTTGATCAAGTAGTGCTATTTCACTGAGAAAGGGCTTCTTTTTCCTGTGCTGAAGCTGGGGTGATGCCTTTAATTAAATTTTCATATTTTAAGGCATTGGGAAACATTTGATTGCACATAGTTCAGTTCTTCAGTCCAACAATACTAATAATATTTACTATACCTCTGAAGATGTGTAATATATTCACTCTACTTAAGTTCTACTGTTTTCACAAACTCTAGGAGGAACCCTTTCATCAACTTGTGCTTGGACAGCAACAACTAATGTCAATGTCAGCTTACTCTAATATACAGCTCTTGCAGTAGGCATGGGCAATAATATACCTACATTCTTGAGATATTCAATGTCTTCACATGAGTAAGAAGGCAAGCTTTGGCTGTGCATTGTACTGCCAGACTTCATAGGACATCAATTTTATTGGCATCTTTTTATGCTTTTTATGAATGCCAAATTCAGCACTAACTTGACTTTTCAAGTTCGCAGTTTGTCACTGTACACAGTGCATGAGAGAATGTCTTGCCTCTTTGTGGTTAGTCTGATTTCATCTGGCTAATAGTACTTGATGTTCTTCATGTTCCACTAGTCACGTTCTATTCGAGATTTCGACAATTACGCTACCTGCCTGGTTGGGAAATTTGAGGTACTAATATTATGTTCTTCATATCCTCGCCATTTTGGTTGTTCTTCTGTGAGTTCAATAATATTGCATCGTTTGTACTCAGACAGCAGATACATACTATCGGCGTTGTAGCAGTGCTAATTATGTAGGAAGTGTTGCAGTTCCACTGCTGTGTATCAGTGCTTTGGATGATCCTGTTTGTACTAGAGAAGCCATTCCATGGGATGAATGCAGGTTGAAATTATGTGGTTCACACTGTATTTTAGACTTGTTATTTTAGCACCTGTCCTAAAAACTTCATGTTTGGCAGGGCTAACAAAAATATAGTTTTGGTTACTCCAAGACATGGAGGGCACTTGGCATTTTTTGAAGGAATAACTGCAACAAGCCTATGGTACTTTGTGGTTCAATTTTAATTCTATATTCAAATTTTTGACTCTGTGTCATTGAAATGCCAGCCTTCCTCCAAATGCATCAAATCACTTAGCTTCTGGGAAAGCTCAAGTTCTGTGCTAGAATAGTTAGTTTGTTGTACTACGAGAACTGAAGTTTTTTGAGTGCTTCCTAATTTACTCTCAACATTTATTCTTTTGGGAACATTTTGTATTTAAGGTGTCTCTTTAGTTCTTTGGGTCTATGCAGTCTACGCCAATCATTTTTCTTCTGTTTGGCAAACTTTAGCCATTGGTTGTTGGATGCTGGATGAAAGATAGAGAACCTCGATACTGAATGTAGATTTCTTCTTCATTAATCATCTGTTTGTCCTTCTCGCATCTCATTAAAATCTTCATGTTGGTTTGATGGATTCTTGTTTCTTTGTTTGTTTCTCTTTTTATCAGGTGGGTAAGGGCTGTCAACGAGTTTCTTCACGTTCTACATTCTAGTCCATGCATGCATGTAAAGAAGGTACAAATGACCGATTTGTTGCGCTTACTTTTACCTTGGGAAGAGAGAGAGAGAGTAGCACACTCAATTATTGTCTTCATGTCTCACTGCAGAGTCAAACATCTTCTCGGCACTCAGCTCTGGAGTCTTCAATCGATCAGGGTCCTTACGTGAATGTGGCTGATGGAATGGTGGCTGCAATGGGAAGTGAGCACACAAAAGATGCTGTGGTCGAAGAAGAAATGGTAATACAAAAGACCCCGAAAGCAAAAACCGAGGAAACATCTTTAGATGCGGAAAAGAACGCCCATGTAGCAGGAACGTATGGCAGTTCCAAAATCTCTCAAAATCCTGCAGGCATTCAAGACGTCAAGCCAATGGATGTCAATCCCTCGGTCTTGAGGAGTATAAATCAGATCAAACGAGTGACTAGAAAATCTCTTTGGCTGCTTGCATATATTGCTGTAGTTACAAGTTGGCCAATCGTCGGCTCAGCCCTTGGCGTTGTGTTCAAGGGGAAGCTTAGAAATATGTTACCTGCAGTCCTGCGTGGAAGACAAATTGGCCGCGGTGCTCCTGTGTAAAGTTAGTTGTATCATGATTTATTCCCTTCTCACTCATTGAGAAGGTTAATAATCGTCAACAGTGATTATCTATCAAATGCAAAATTATTAACAGATTCGTGAAACAACGGAACCATCTGACCTAAAGATCATCGGGTTACTTTCTCAATGCCCCTGCCGTTTTGAAACCGGCCAATTAAGCGACTCCGAAAGGACAAGGATGATTCAAAGGGTTGCATTGCCTCTCATGTTTGCAGTCGAGGGTAAATTCGAGAGCAGCTTCGTCTTTGTATAAACCAATTATTGATAATGATCTGCCGGACAATACAATGAGATCTAATTACATGCATCGGTATCTTCTCTCTCTGCTCTCATGGTTTATACAAAAGCAGTTTATAGTTTTCATCTCCCGAAAGTTGTTCACGGATGCTTCATTCTATGCCTCGGTCCATAGGATATTTGGATGTCTCAGATTATGTGAAAGCAACTGCGGAACAATGAACGCAGCGGGAGAGATCAAGACAACATAATTTTGGGAAAACCCAACTTTTTCTCTACTCCTAATACTGGGGAAGATGAATATTCGCACGGTAGCTCATTAAGCCGGAAACTGCTGCGTGCCTTTCGTTGACCACGAACGTCGCTAGACAAAGCGCGTCTCTCCCTCCCGACCACGGGCTTTTGGGAACAAATACACAAAAATGTATGTGAGATTGGCCTTGTACGGACCCATATGATCCTCGTTTCTCGTCAGGCGGTCGGACTTCGCTCTTTACCTTTTCATGACCGGAGCCCTAGAGTTCAGTGACGGTCTAATGTACGGCCGAAGGGTCTTGAAGTAGAAGGTGCCCGTCTCCATGAGTAGAGGGGTTGATCCGGGACATCATTGCCTCCGTGCGTGCCAGCTCAGCAACATCTGACCCTGTTCTCAAAGTCTCTCTCCCTCTCTCTCCTCGGATCGTGAGCTTTAGTCCCACCGATTCAATGCACGGTTGAACTTGAATTGGTCCAAAAAAAAAGAAAAAAGGCGGAGGACTTGTCGATTCGTATGGGCGGTGTCTCCCTTTGACTAGTAGGCCCGACCTTTCCTTACAAAGCTAACGAATACTTCCCCTGAATCTCCCCCCCCAAACGGAATCTTCCATTTTCTCTCTCGAATATCACGATCCTCCCTTTGATCGAATCGATTTTAATCTCGAGATCATGACTCACCATACATTAGTCAGCCGGTTGTTATTTTGTCCATACTTTTTTTGCCAGTTTTCCGATCTCAGATACTATTATACACAAACCAATCATGATTATCTCTCACGCGGTAAATTCAAAGGATTTACTTTTAGATTGATTGAGTATTTTCTTTTCCCAAAAGTGTTTATGCCGCACGTATCCTTTGGATTTTCCCAGGTAAGAGTCGATGGTGACCGATTACTATAGGTGTTAAATGGGTGGGTCGGGTGAGGTTTGGGTCGGGTCATTAATGGTCCGACCCAAATTGACCCATTAACCCATTTATGACCCATTTAAATGCTAATGCAAATTTTTCACCCATACCCGACCCATACCCGACCCGACCCATTTAACACCCATATTAATAAAATATTTTCATATTTAACCAAATTTAGGAAAAATTATTCTTATGTTTTTTAAAATATTATATTACTAAAATACTTCCAAGCAATACAAATCTAATCAATAATTTTTCAATTTTTTATACTTTTTCAAAAAAAAAAAAAATTTCTTTTTTTCTTTTTCTTTCTTTTCCTTTTTTTTCTCAATCCAAAGGTTCGCTGGCCAACCTATTTTATGAATTGGAGGTATTAAACGTCTCAAAATCAATCAACTTCGACACAAATACAATTGACGACACATTGATCACCAACGTCAATAGCGAAATTAAGCCCAAATGATTTGCTATCGCCTCCAATTTCCCGTGTAGATAACAATCTATGATGCAATTTGCTTATGCTTACATTCATTCCGAGGAATGAAGGCATGAGTTAGAAAAGTTCATTGCTGAATTAACTTGATACGGATTGTTCATCAAATCCATAACAAAATGTGAGTGCTTTCGCTTCTTGGGCCGTCAAAGGCGATATTGTAACTGTACTACCATTAAATTGCTGCAGCTTCAACACATGATTTGGCCCATAGTCTCGGACTCCTTGCAGTATGACTCTAGAACATATGTTTCAACTGGTGCATCAAATCTAGGGCAAACTATCTAATGCAAATATACATGACTTCCACAAAAAAATGTCTTCAGGAGCTTCTAAGATGTCACACAGCACTTTCCTCAACCATTACCGACTCGATCTGTCAAATCCTATCCTATAGCCAGTCAGTCTTTTACAAAGAGAAAAAGAGAACCAGGGGTTTAACCACATGCTTCTATTTGCAGGGCATAGGACTGATCTTGAACTGGTAAGGTTTCGAGAGCATAACAAATTCGTAAACTTGATTAGAGACGATTCATTGCAAGTTCCCCTCGATGTAACGCCATGCTTCATTATGAAGTAGAGCAGAAGACTGAAGCACATGTTCACGCTGTCACAGCCACACTACAGATGTTGGTCATCGATCATTTCAATGGTTGGAGCAAACTGCAAAAGCAAAGAGAACAAGGAAATCTTAGTCACATATCGAGAGAGAGAGAGAGAGAGAGAGAGAGAGAGAGAGAGAGAGAGAGAGTCTATGAGGCTTACTTCATCATCTTCATCGAAATACACTCCATCAACAGCACTATTTTGCTGGAACTCCCACCCAAAAGTATTCTCAAGTAGTTCCTTGAATTTCCTTGTCTACAAAGCCAAACAACCCCACTCTAAGTAATTCCTTCATATCCATTTAAATAAGGGTAAGTGACTAGCAAATATGCAAATTGAGATCTACAAATGCTAGATAGGACACACAGAACTCAACAAGTTTCTTTCAACGAGCTTCTCCCCAAGGCCACAGAGAAACGTGTAATGACAGTTAGGGCAAAGTCACCACTGTAAATAGCTGAAGCCAGTTCGATGGTTCAACTCCCATGAGAAGCAGGAGAAGAAGCAATTAAATAAGACGTAATTGCAAATTTATCACCAAGTGATCTCCACAACAATAATATCATTTCATTGCATTTTAAAAGAAACCGCAATTCTTGTCTATCGTCATTAGAAGTGCAATGGCAAATGGCAGATAACGCCAAGGCTCAGAAAACCAACCCAAGATAGAAGTTCTCCATCAACAACTGGGGCAACTAGCACCAATGAAAAGAAATCCTAAAATTGGGAAAAAAAATAAGCTGTCACAAGTTTTAAACATGAATTTGGATTAACAAATGACTCAATTTAGTCAGAAGACAACTGATAAGACAGCTCAGTCTCATGAACCCATAAGGAGTCAACATGAATACCCCATTCTCTTAACAAAGTCAGCAATTTTTCTAAAAGTATGGGACCACTATATGGAGGTGGCACATAGGAGAAACACAAGACTTTTGAATGCAATTCCCAATCCTCATCAATATAATGAGCAGTGACAGTCATATAATGATCCGTAGTAACAGAAGTCCATAGGTCAGAAGTCAAACATATTCGGCTCGAAAGAGACAATAATTTGGATTTCAAAATTCCCTTCTCTATTTCATAAACGTTCACCACATCACTTCTTGCTGTAAGCCTTGAAATGTGCTTCACATTAGGGTTGAGGTAACTAAACAACTCTCTAGTAGCCTCATGCTCCACAAAAGAGTATGTATAATTGTGTTTGATTATCGCTCTTGCTAGCATATCTCTAAACACACCTTGGTCAAATTGTACTACGGAACCATCAACGTTAACCTCTCGGTTGGGACAAGTATCTAAATGACGCAACAAGTTTTTTGTCCCATGGCCAGCCGTATAAGTTACTTCGCACCACTTACATTTAGCCTTCTTCATGCCATCACCATCTGTGAACTTTTCAAATTCAGACCATACAATCGAAGTGCATTTTCTTGAACGCTTAGAGCAAGTAGAGTTATCTTCCTCATCCTCACGAACTAAGGATGCAACTCTACGTCTCTTGAATTGTTCTGTAGTTGAATATTCTTCTTGATCCTCGTTATCTCTTGACATGTCAACTAATTAGTTGGAGAAAACATAAATTAGAACAGGTTCAGGATTGCATGTTATGAATTTAACATAAAGGGTAAAGAATGAATTCATACATGGAACATGGATGTTAATGAAAAACCCAAGTCTCTAGCATCTATCAAAGAATCTGACCAATGAAAAAGCAGCAGTCATCAAATTCATCCTCACCTTCTTTAGAGAGCACAAAACATAATAAAGACATAGGTGCACAAACTTACCACTCAAGAAAATGAACAAAAGTTCAGATCATTAAAATAACAAATGGTTGTCCAACACCAAAACTCATGGAAGCCAAGTCAGAAGCGAGAAAAGACTGCTCAATATCTCTAAGCATTGCTCGCTAAGGCTACCTCGAGATTATCTCAATAAAATTGGGCAAAACGTAGGCAGCATCATTTTGTCCTCCTACCCAACAAACCCATCTTCTCTTTCTACCATAAAACATAAGCACAAAGGTTAGCTAATCAGCAATGCTCTTAAACCATGCTCTGTTCCAAATCCAGATTCCCGCAAAACCCAAATATCATTTCAGTTAAACGCTCCCTAGTCATAAACCCACGAGGCAGACCGCGATCAAGAACATCTATATACCTGCACACCCTCTTCAACGACGACAGCTCAACATAAATGAAATCCACGAATACGTGTTCAGACGGATTACCTGAACCAAGCGGCTCTATCCTCCGATGATGGTTCCGCGAGCCGTTCGCGACGAGCAGACGAGTGCTGCTTGTAGGGTTTTAGTCCAGCTGATCCGCCAGACTGATCGTGGCGACAAGGCGATGATGGGCGGCGGCGAGCGGCGGCGGGGCAATGGCGAGCGACGATGAGGCGATGATGGGCGGTGGCGAGCGGCGACGAGGCGACGAGGCGACGAGGCGACGATGGGCGACGGCGAGCGGTGACGGGCGATGGTGGAGGTGGCGCACTGGCGGCGAATCGAAAGCGAAAAGGAATCGTATTCGTGGGTTACTGGACTGCCTACTGGTTCATGGGTTGGGGAATGGGTCTTAAATGGGTACAAAATAGACCCATTTAAGACCCACGCAATTTAGTCCTTCTATTTTTAAAACCCACTAACGAGTGTCTTGAGAAATAAGTCCGACCCATTAACGACCCATTTAAGTAAAGATGGGTCTATAAATGGGTTTGTGGACCCATTTAACACCTCTACCGATTACTTACGATAGAAAGAAAGGGTATTTTACAAAGGGTAGTGAATCTGCCGTCGCTTTTAATTAGGATAAAGATTGTAGGTTGAGAAAGCGACATCATCTTTTCTCTTTTCCTTTTCTTTACGCGTGCAATATCACGGATCGAGCTAAGAACCGAAGAAAAACAGAATCTACCCACTTGCGGGATTTTAGCATTATTTGGCTCCCGAATTCAAGGGTGTGTGGGGGGAATCGAACCTTCCTGTACTAAATCAAGAACTGTGCGCACGTCCTTCGTGGAAAACTAATATTCGAAACCCCCCATTGGCCATGCCCAAACAAAAGAAGAAAGAGATAAAAGAAAGGAAAGAAAGAAAGGCAGGACAAGGACATGGCAAAATCCAAATCGGCATCGCCTTGCGTTCTCAGCCTTCTTTATACTTAAGCCTTTGGACTCTTGTCGCGAGGAAGCATCTTCGTGCCAACCCCCTCTTCTCAACAGGCTGTTCAAGACTTGTCCAAAGCACTGTTCGTATTATAATAAGGTTCCTTGTCTCCTTGCGTTTGAACCGGTCTCCAAAACTTGTTCCCCAATTTTCTATTCGTGGTTTCATCGTGAAGATAGGATCGAACTTGTCTTTCCGAGCCTCTGCAATAGCTTGCGTATCTAAAAAATCGAGAATAGCATCAAACTTCTTTGAGATAATTATAAAAGGAAAAGTAGAAAGAAAGTTAAAACAAAGTAGAGGGAGAGGAGGAAAACGGGGGATGCAAAAAGACAAGGTAGCAGATCCGAGGATCTTAGCAGTTGGGATGATGCTTGACCTGTAGACTATCTTTTCATTAAATTAACCTAAAGTTATGGAGTGTGTATCCGTTTCATCTGTTATGCTTTATATTTGTACAAAGAAGGGCTCAAATACTTTCCATGCCCATATTTCAGAAACAGATTTTTCGAAAGTTTATAATTCAACCTTATACAATTCTAGGGTTTTGTCAAAACATCTACATGTACCTCATAAATTGTTTTCATTTGCAGAAGGAATCTTCAGACGCAGTTTCATTTAACTTGGGAATCTTATTTCACGTAGATTCATTTAGCATGCGTTTACTTATTCGCAAAAGCACGTATATCTTCTAGTGGACTTTCGGAAAGTTAACATTGTCGAATGAGAAAGCCGAATCGCCAACGTGGGCTATCATTCTTGGGTGAGAGAATTCCCTCCAACTACACGTTAAATTGGCCAGTTACAACTTACAAGTTACACACAACACAGACATGCGAATATAACTTAATGGAAGTATGGTTCACGTATATATCTGCATGGCGACATTACTACAATGTTGTAATCTCTTTGCCAAAAGGAAAAAGGACAAGATGCATTGTGTAGGGGTAACGTGTTGTCCGGTCAGAAGGGGAAATCGAGGAAGTAGGCTTCAATTTCCACGTTGATCTAACATCAAAGAATATTAACAATTTCTCAATGTTATTGGCGCATAGACTAGCAGAAGGGCCTCGACCTATTTCATGCTCTAGCAACAGAATAATATCACCAAGTTCCTCAAATAATTTGCATTTTCTTTCTGTTTCTCTTTTGTACGGTCGAGGCTCATATCATATGCAACAGTAACTTACTTATTTCCCTTGTGGAAATGGAATGTTTGTCTTTGATTGAATCGGGAGAGCGAACTTAACCCAGTAGAGGATGACGTATGAAATACATCATTCACATAAATAACAAAAAATGTGACTCTATGATATGATTATCTCGAGCATGTTCAATGTATATGCTCTTTCCAGAAATTTATATTTATATTAGGTATGGTAACGGTGGTTACGTAGAGGAACCTAAACCCGCCATATGTCGACCTTGGAAGCTCGTATCGACCTTTCCCCCTGCCAAAATTATTAGCAATGTGCGTCAAATGTAATCGAAAATATTTTTTTATTTTGTTTAGGCGATAACCCTAAAGAAATCGAGCATGGGTTTGGGGGGTGGTGAGGACGAACATCGTAATGAGTGACGTAATAAAAGTACACGCATGTCCTCCGTCAAGAAACCTTCAAAAGTCAAATCTCCCGATGCTTTGCTCCGTCCTTTTGTGCGACTTTTTAAGGTCGAGAACAGAAGAAAAACAATGCACCACCACCCCCTCTCCCTCCTTTTGGAATCGTTCAAACGGCCTTCTCAATGCGGAGGAAGTTTCCTCCCATGACCCTCCTTATCAGAGACATAACAGAGATGGAATAATCCTAGAATTCGACATCATCCCCTCCTTTTTGTTATTCAAAGGACATGCCCGAAACAAGAAGCGGCATCAAAGACGCATCAATTATTGCTTCTTCTTTTTTTATAAATATATATGTTTATTTTATGATCGTTAGCAAATTGAAGTGGACATAGAGAAGGTCTTTAAAGTTAAAGATCATCGTTTCTTTCACCAATTTGATAATGATTACAATAATACTGTGTGTAGTATAGTTTGCAAGCATTTGGAACATTTGTGAAGTTCAAATATGCTTCTAGGTAATTGGACTCCTCACCATGATTTTGTCCCCGATAGGTTCGACTGAAGCAGACATGTGACGTCGTTATAAGTTAATTCTCAAGCAATAATAAACAGTGTTGATTCATATTCAATATATCTAGGATTAAGTTTTACGGATGTGCGTGACCTTAATTTGACCTAATTCATTGTGGAGGAGACTCACAATCACATCTAAAGTTTCTAATTTATTTTTTTGCATGGAGCGTCAAGTTTTTATTCCCTTCTTCTTCTTCTTCTCCTCATTCTATGAAGGATTGGAAAGCTCCAAAGTAACTTTCAAAGCGCGGTGAAAGAAGGGGGAGATCGGACAGCTGGGGCTAAGATTGAAAAGGAGCGAAAGGAGAGGGATTTGGTCAAGCATCTAGAAAAGAAATGGCGAGTGAGGACGAAAGTCATTGAAGCGGACGGTAGGGTTGGGATTCCCCTTTTTTCCCGCTGGTTTTTTTGTCGACTGCGTATGGCATCTTCTCACCTTCCTTAACTACCAATGGACCGCCATCCCCCAAAAAAATCCCCCGTCCTTGTCCTCACATGAATCTATACCCCCGATTTATACCTTTTTCCCTGAAGTACATTGGAATCAAAATGTGTCGTCACCTGACGACACCCTGACCGTGATTTAGAAGTAACAAGAAAAGAAAAAGAAAAAAGAAGATGCCATTCTGTCTCTAAATGTCAGTGGAGCAGGTTTAAAGAAAGAATGCAGAGAACCCTGAGAAACCCTCTCTCCGTCTCCCTCTTTCTCTCTCTCTCTTGAATTGGCTTCACTCTCCCGTGTGAAAACATAAAATGAAACCCTGAATTTCAAAGTCGTGTGTGCCCCTTCCACACTTCCATAAAAAGGTCTAGCGCGTTCTTGTTCCTCTAACCTACTACCATTTATTCTCTCTCTCTCTCTCTCTCTCTGTGAACCTCCCAACCGATGGAAGAAACAGAAGATCAGGAAGAGCTCTTGAACCTGAGCCTGGCCATTGTTTCATCAGGCTATGGTGATGAGACCAGGTTGAGGAAGAGGAAGGGATCGATGTCTAGGGATGATAACGATGTTATCTCCAACTCTTCCGATGCGTTCGAAGGATGTGAGGGCAAGATCTTCAAGCTTCTCCAGATGAGAGAAGAAATGCTCCACACCAAACACAAGAGATCCAAGCAGATCAGCCCGCACCATGAAGATGGCAAGGGGCTCCACTTGATCCATCTGTTGCTCATCACGGCCACCGCAGTGGATGAGAACAACGCCGGCTTGGCCCTCGACAACCTTGCCGAGCTGTACCAGAGCGTCTCGCTGATCGGCGACTCAGTGCAGCGGGTCGTGGCCTACTTCGCCGATGGACTCGCCGCCAGGCTCCTGACCAGGAAGTCCCCGTTCCATGACATGATCATGAAGAGACCAACCTGCGAAGAGGAGTTCGTCGCGTTCACCTACCTCTACCGGGTCTCGCCGTACTACCAGTTCGCTCATTTCACGGCCAACCAAGCCATTCTCGAGGCCTTCGAGAGAGGAACAAGTTAACCACCATGCTTTGCACGTCATCGATTTCGACGTGTCGTATGGCTTCCAGTGGCCTTCTCTCATCCAATCTCTATCCGATAAGGCAACCAGCGGGAATAAAATCTCCTTACGGATCACTGGCTTTGGGAGAAGCCCCGAGGAGCTACAAGAAACTGAGGGCAGGCTAGTTAGCTTCTCAAAGGGTTTCAAGAACATAGTCTTTGAGTTCCAAGGCCTGTTACGAGGATCAAAGCTCGTCAACCTAAGGAAAAAGAAACAAGAGACCGTCGCAGTAAACCTAGTTTTCCACTTAAACATGCTGAGCAATTTCGCAAAAATCTCGGAGACTCTTAAGTCGGTGCATTCTTTCAAGCCGTCCATCGTGATGCTCGTGGAGCAAGAGGGTAACCGAAGCCCTCGGAGCTTCCTCTCGAGATTCATGGAGTCCTTGCACTACTTCGCGGCCATGTTTGACTCTCTCGACGACTGCCTTCCATTGGAGAGCTCAGAGAGGCTGAGCATTGAGAAGAACCATCTCGGCAAGGAGATCAAGACCCGGATGAACTACGAGAAGGACGACAGGCGCTGCGCACGGTACGAGAGGATGGAGACGTGGAAGGGGAGGATGGAGGCTCATGGGTTCGCGGGGGTCAAGCTGAGCTCTAAGTCCATGTTGCAAGCGAAGCTCCTGCTGAGAATTAGGGCACACCATCGTCCTCTTCAGTTCGAGGGCGAGAACAGCGGGTTTAGAGTGATCGAGAGAGATGAGGGAAGAGCGATCTCTTTAGGGTGGCAAGATAGGTCCTTGATAACAGCCTCTGCATGGCATTGCGTATGGTAGAGAGAGAGAGAGAGAGAGAGAGAGATTGAATGATTATATATTCTATAGTTTTTCTAACACATTCATCGATTATTTCATTGTCATTGTTGTTTGTAACTGCGATAGCAACTAATGACCAAAGACCGGCAAGATTGTTTTTTAAGGTTGCTTGATTGGGTCTCTGTATCTACAATTTACGTACCTTATGTTCTTTAGCTTGCAAGATCTCGTCGTATTCGCACTTGCAAGTGTCGACACGTAAACATGTATGTTGGCATTCACCTTACAATTTATGCTTTGTAATACAAGAGGTTTGAGGTGGACATGTCACGAGCATATCACGACTTTCATACGTTTTGAAGCAATAATCATGGTCTTCTCCTTTCAACTCCTATAACATCCTATTGCACCTTCAGTCCATTTTATGTTAGATTTTTAACTTCAGCCGCTATACAATTTTTTGTTAGTTTTTCTGAAGAAACCAAATTTCTTTCCTAATTTTATACTTTTTGTTCAAAATAATAATAATAATAATAATATTTTTATTTTTTACATACCTTCGAGCTGGTCTATATGCTACTTGAAGCTTCGCATGGCCTGAAAATAATTTCATTTATGAAAGACCGACCAATCTAATTAGGCATGGGAAAACCCGCCCATTCAAGTTTTCAACCTTCTCGTATGTTATGTTACACCCTTACGGTTTCATGCATTAGGGGAAAGTGAGAAATGAGAATGCTTCATTCGATTGGGTTTCGTGGCCGAAACAAATAGAATCGAACCGAATTAGTTTGGTTTGTGAAAAGAGAACTGAGTTGCTAAGTAAGGGCTTAAAACAGAACTGTTTGAATTCTATTGGTCATATATGTCTGATCTTCCATTCAATCTTCCTATTGAAAGTTAGCTATCTAAATCTTCAAACCTTTCAAAATATTCGATTCTAGAACATCAGATTTTGGCTTTGAACAGTGACACCATGTGATTAACTAGTAACTATCAAATTTGTGCTACGCTGGGCGAACTAGTTAGGCGAAAATTTCACCTAAGAAAAAAAAAATTGGAAGAACAAGGATAGCTTTTGAAGCCAAAACGATGTCTTAGTCGTGTGACCTCGGCAAGTCACGACCACCTAGATTTGGATCACATGACCTTTGTGAAGGGTCGCCTGAGGTCGCGTGACCAGGTGGCCCTTGCCCAAGTCATGTGAACCCCCGCTAATCGTGGCGACCTAGATATAGGACGTGTGACCTTCGTGAGAGGTTGCAAGGGTCATGCGACTAGGCCGCCCTTGCCAAAGTCACCTAGGTTGCGTGACCCTCACTAGGGTTCACTCGACCCTAGGTGGCCCCAGTCGATTGTTTCTGAGGGCCGCTTGAGGTCTTGCAACTCAAATGTCAGCTGCTGACGATAGATTTCAATCGTCGGTGATCACCTACCCTTTGTCGACGGACTTTTTCTTTTTCTCTTTTGATTGAATTTTTTTCTCTTTGTTTTTTTTTTAATCACAAAAGTCATTTGTAAATATAATCTCTCCAAACATTATTTTGCTTAAAGGTACTTTACAATGGATTTCCAGATTACAATTTAACAAACAAAATTTGCATTTTGGAAAATCTCTTTAATTTAAAATCCTTTACATTTTCTCAAAGGTTTTCTCCAAAAGTTCAACTAAACGCATTCTTAAAATTCAACTAGCTATAGACCTCGACCATTGACCACTGCACAACCTTTACCGCCAAACCCCTTTACCACATAAGGCATTGTCGTTCCCATGGGTTCGTCCCGAGGACTTGACGCCATGGCATCTCCCTCTTTTTCCCCCCCTTTACGAAACTATTGGTATCGAGTCAAGCTGGGCTTCCAAAGTCGGATTAGATGACGGGAGGTGGAGGAGGCCTTGTTGGTGGCTTGAGCCTGAGTGACGGCGTTGAGGTGGTTGACTAGTGGCATGGGCATGCGGCGGCGACGTGATTGAGATTCTGGCAGTGTGAGTGCATTATTGTTGTGGCAATGGTTAAGGGTGAGCATGGCAATTCCCACCTTGGAATTGGGAATTGCCCACTAAAAATCGGTTAAGAAAAATAAGAATCAAGACATGCTCATTGGTTTCATGGATCTACCCAAGAATCAGACAGTCGGTTCAGTTTGGTTCTCGGGTGGGTCCATAGAACTAGTCCCAATCCTTATAAAGTTTGTTTGGTCTTATATTTGGGTTGAATTGCGAGCCATTAATTTTGATTAATGATTAAAAGTTATAAAGCAAAACTAATAGATAATATTCGTTAGCAAAACTATAGAGGCCCGATCTTGGTGGATGGGCAGGTGGTTCCAAGTCTAGAAGTTGGAACTAGACCGGCTTCCTTAAGAACCACTAGTTCTGATCTGATTTGCTCTGATCCGGTCATATTTTGGGTGGTTCGGGTAGTTCCCGATTCTTTTACACACTCCTAGTTGTGGTGGAGGAGGAAAAGAGAGCAAGTGAGTGTGTGACGGTTTGTGAAAAGGGAATAATGTCATTTAGAGAGTTACTTTAAGTTATCTCTAAATATAGATAATCCCAATTCATTTCGACCCTTTTGTGAATCGTACTACACACTATGTAGCACGAACACTCTTTGGAAGCTTTCATGTTGTGTACGACACTCCGACACGTGTCCGACACGCAGTCAACGAGTGTCGAAAAATCCCACACGTGGTCAACTTTCTCCGACACACTCTGACACGCGAGTCCAGAATTTCGACACGCGATTTCGACACGCACGGGGTCAATTTTAAAAATTTCTAATACTTGAGGGGTCAAAATATAAATATACACAAAATAAGTAATAAAAGAAGTAATAAAATTTCTATAAATATACATGCATGGAGTCAATTTTTTTTTTTCAGTTTTGTTTTTTTAGAATTGTTTTATTTTTTTAAAAGTCTTTTACTATGAAAGAAGTAATAAAAAAATGCTATATATGATAAATAAATAAATTTAAAAATATCATTTCAGCATTTTTCTTTAAACAATGTTTTTTCCTCTAAGTTTTGTGTATTATCGTAACAAATTAAAATAATGAATGATATTATTTAATATCTTTTGTGTAAATTAATTCTAGGCTATTTTTATTATTATTTATTTATGTATTTATATATAAAAATATATTTAATATATAATGTGTCGAACGTATCGAAATTCTCTATTTTTAAGAAATGACGTGTCGGCGTGTCGTGTCGTGTCGTGTCGTGTCGCGTGTCGCGTGTCGGTGTGACATAGACTACACAATGTGGTTTGAATTTTGCTCAACCTCACTATAGTTTATCTCTATCGTATAGTCTTAATTCTCTAAAGTAAAGAAAACCTAAAGTTTAGGTTCAATCTCAATTTCGTCTAGAACTTTATTTTGTTAAAAAAAAAAAAAAAATTCCCCAATTTTCATTTTAATCCAAAATTTGTCCATGCGTTTTCATCAATACCCTTACCTTCATATGAAACAACAATCAATCTCATTGTGTCAATACTCTTGAAGGAAGTAGTAAAGACCTTTGAAAACATGGACAAATTTAGGATTAGGATGAAAATTGAAATATATATATATTTTAAAAATGAATGGCAGAATATTGGATTTAAAATTTGAGATTCTTTAGGGAATTAACACCGATCATATACAACAAAAATTTGGTCAGAAAGCCGGAGCCGTTAGAATCGAGTGAAAATTCCAAACGGTCGTCTTTCCAAGCATCACGATTCAAAATCAAACCTTTCCCCCCCTCTCCTTCTCTCTCTCTCTCTCTCTCTCTCTCTCTCTCGGCAACAATCAATCTTTCACGAATCCAGAGCACCGCCATCCGTTTCCACTCTCGCGATTCCTCTCTTCCTTCGCCGCAGGAATCGGTTGAGCTCGAGCCCCGGCGGAAGAATGGCCGTCCCCGGAGAACGCGCGACAATCGACGGAGACGGCGAGCCCCGCATCCCCGTGTTCACCGTCGTCAAGAACGGCGCCGTCCTCAAGAACATCTTCGTCGTCGACAAGCCCCCTCCTCCGTCGCCGCCGCCGCCGCCGCCGCCGGGGGCCCCGCCCGCCCGCGACAGGCGGACGGCGCGAAGACCGCGGCGGGCGGCCGGGAGGGCCGAGGCGAGATGCTGATCGTCGGTCGGCACCCCGACTGCCACATCATGTTGACGCACCCCAGCATCAGCAGGTTCCACCTCCAGATTCATTCGGATCCGTCGCGGCGGAAGCTCTCCGTCGTGGACTTGTCTTCAGGTATTCATCGATTGCTCTCTCCTTCGTTTTTGGCTGCGGAGGTAGGTGCTGTGCGTAAGGTTTTTTGTTCGGCGGAAGATAGTGGCGGATTTCCAGCTGTTAGGGCTAACCGTGGTTGAGTGCACGAGCGCAAATGCGGATTCGGATGTCAAATTTTTACTTTTGATGGTCGTTTTTTTTTTTTTTTTTTTGGATTTAGTGCATGGGACTTGGGTTTCCGAGAAGAAGATTGAGCCTGGAGTTGTAGTGGAGCTGAGCGAGGGCGACACATTGCGTGTCGGCGGGTCGAGCAGAGTGTATAGACTGCACTGGGTACCTCTGAGCCGTGCATATGATTTCGAGAACCCGTTCGTTTCGGCGTTGGATGCATCGGGTGCCGATGAAGAGAAAGAAGAGGAAGATTTAGTGATTGACGAAGGAAAAGTAGAAGAGGAACGTGAGGTGTGAAATTCTGTTTTGTTCTCTTGACATCCAGAGAAATGCATGCCAATCGTTTGTCATTATTTCTATGATGTCCACGCACTTTCTCATTCTCTTCCTTTCTCGATTTCTGATAGGATGAGGATTCTTTGGAGATTGGATGTGAAGATGATGACGACTTGGAAAGCTCATTTGTCCTGGAAGATGAGGAGCATGTACATCAGGTGATAATAATCTATGCTTGAAATGATAGTTGTGTTAGAGAAGGGCAGAAAATATTTGATAATCCATTGAAGAAGTTGACTGTTTTTCTTTCCCTCGAAGTTGAATATTCTTCTTACTTGCTCTGTTTATGAACAGGATTCCTTCCAAGATGAGAATAAGGGGATACACTCACCCGAATCATTATTGAAAGGGGTTGAAGCTCTAGCTCTTGATGATTGTGAAGAATTGCCTGCGAAGAATCAGAGTCCATCGCAATTACCAATTCCTGAGAATCCATATGCTTCCACTTATGGTGAAAAAGAAACTGATGCAGGATTAGGCTCAAAAGCAGTGGACGATTTTTTCATGCTTGCTGAGTATCTGCAAACTGAGCCTATGGATGCTTCTTCGCCTTTTAGAATTTTATTTGACGTAGACAACCAGAAGTTTAATGAAGAAAAATGGAGTACGGAAGTTGGCATTGCCACTAAATTAGTGTCTGCAAATAAAGGAAGCATAAGGTCAGCGCATGATGATCTGGAGAACTGTTTAGTAGCTGAAGCTTTTGAAGACAACCGGAAGTTCAATGAAGAAAAATGGAGTACAGAAGTTGGCATTGCCACTGAATTAGTGTCTGCGAATGAAGGAAGCATAAGATCAGCGCATGATGATCTGGAGAACTGTGTAGTAGCTGAAGCTTTTGTAGACAATCGGAAGTTCAATGAAGAAAAATGGAGTACGGAAGTTGGCATTGCCACTGAATTAGTGTCTGCAGACGAAGGAAGCATGAGATCAGCACATGATGATCTGGAGAACTGTTCAGTAGCTGAAGCTTGTGAAGACAACCAGAAGTTCAATGAAGAAAAATGGAGTACGGAAGTTGGCATTGCCACCGAATTAGTGTCTGCAGATGAAGGAAGCATGAGATCAGCACATGATGATCTGGAGAACTGTTTAGTAGCTGAAGCTTGTGAAGACAACCAGAAGTTCAATGAAGAAAAATGGAGTACGGAAGTTGGCATTGCCACCGAATTAGTGTCTGCAGATGAAGGAAGCATGAGATCAGCACATGATGATCTGGAGAACTGTTTAGTAGCTGAAGCTTGTGAAGACAACCAGAAGTTTAATGAAGAAAAATGTAGTGCGGAAGTTGGCATTGCCACCGAATTAGTGTCTGCAGACGAAGGAAGCATAAGATCAGCACATGATCATCTGGAGAACTGTTCAGTAGCTGAAGCTTGTGGAGACAACCAGAAGTTCAATGAAGAAAAATGGAGTACGGAAGTTGGCATTGCCACCGAATTAGTGTCTGCAGATGAAGGAAGCATGAGATCAGCACATGATGATCTGGAGAACTGTTTAGTAGCTGAAGCTTGTGAAGACAACCAGAAGTTTAATGAAGAAAAATGTAGTGTGGAAGTTGGCATTGCCACCGAATTAGTGTCTGCAGACGAAGGAAGCATAAGATCAGCACATGATGATCTGGAGAACTGTTCAGTAGCTGAAGCTTGTGGAGACAACCAGAAGTTCAATGAAGAAAAATGGAGTACGGAAGTTGGCAATGCCACTGAATTAGTGTCTGCAGACGAAGGAAGCATAAGATCAGCAGATGATGATCTGGAGAACTGTTCAGTAGCTGAAGCTTTTGGAGACAGCCAGAAGTTCAATGAAGAAAGATGGAGTACGGAAGTTGGCATTGCCACTGAATTAGTGTCTGCAGATGAAGGAAGCATAAGATCAGCGCATGATGATCTCGAGAACTGTTTAGTAGCTGAAGATTTTGAAGACAACTGGAAGTTCAATGAAGAAAAGTGGAGTATGGAAGTTGGCATTGCCGCTGAATTAGTGTCTGCAGATGAAGGAAGCATGAAATCAGCTCATGATGATCTGGAGAACTGTTCGGTAGCTGAAACTTTTGAAGGCAACCAGAAGTTCAACGAAGAAAAATGGAGTATGGAAGTTGGCATTGCCACTGAATTAGTGTCTGCAGATGAAGGAAGCATGAGATCAGCGCATGATGATCCGGAGAACTGTTTAGTAGCTGAAACTTTTGAAGAAAGCAAGTGCACCCTATCAATAGACAGTGAAGTAGGAGACAGCTTGAGCCATCCTTCTGCTCCTTATTATCCCTGTTCATCCTGTCCAGAGATTTTTTCAGAGATGGAAAATCAACAGTTAGGGCAAGAGGATAATGCAGAACAACCATTTAATACATTGGGATCGCTTTCTTCTGGAGGAAAGACTAGGACTCTCAGGAAAGAGCGGAAACCCTTTACATCCATGTTGATAGATGATGCACGACCTAGAAAAGGCTGCAGTTCTGCTGTTGAAATTCGTGAAGAAAGCCAAAATCAAGTCACACATATAGACAACCAAGAAGATGGAGATACTTTGAGCCATCACTTTGCAAAGTCTTTAGCGGATACAATAACGTCATCTGAGTCTGATAGGGAAATCCTACTGGAGACCACTGATCAGCATCTTAATGATGAGAACCAGAGGCCACAATATGGATCTGTTACTGGGAGGCTGTCTGAAAGTGGTAAAGAAAGCAGCCCTTTAGGACAGTCTTGCACAAAATCAAAATGCTCGAGCATTTGGTCAAGAAGAGGGAAGCCCAGTACTGTTCTGCAGCTTCAGACAAACAGAAGAAAAGGAATGACCAAAAGTGCTGCTACTGCTTCTAGAAACAAGCAACATAGCCAGGATAATAACGAAAACCAATTGAGTGCGGTTCCGTTTTTAAGTTTAGATGGGGAAGAGGAAGAGATATTTACTCCAGACAAGGAGAACTTAACGCCAAATACCCGTCTACTTAAATCCTTGAAGAAGATAAGCAAGATGGAAGTAGCAGAGGCTAGACCTGCAGAATCATTTAGAAGATCCTCTTCAAAGCTCTCTCCTATGGCCAATATCTGCAATGAGGAGGATGTTTTCTACTCGGATAAAGAGAATCAGACCCCTGAGGGTCTCAGAGGGCAGAAAATGGCCAGACGTGCCTCTGGAAGTTCTTCAAGACTAAGAAGAGAGTTGGGCTTGAAGCAGGGAGCAGAAAGGTCGGCTTTTAAGTCCTTGAATGTCAGGTCCGGCAGTCAATCAACAGCTTCAGGAGGTGCAATGAAAAGTGGTCTTTCTGTTGATGGTGTTCGATCACTGGGAAGGAAAGTCTCTGCTTTGTCTGCTGTAAGTTGACATAAAATCTTCTTTAGCTTTCGATTCTGTATTTTCTTTCATCTTATCGACCAAAGTTTCCGTGAATAAACATAAATAATAAAAGGGTAATTTGCAGAACAAATCTTATGGCGAGCCAAACAAGAGTTGGATCATGGTTGTCGATACTACCTCTTTTCTCAACAAGGAGTCGATGAAGTCATTGCAGCTTCTGCAGGGTCTGAAAGAGACTCAGTTATTCATTCCACGAATTGGTAAAGATTGTATCCCGACTACTCAATGCTCAGTTTATTTTTGAAACTATGTAACCATAAGTTCATATCTTCATTAACAAACTGCCACAATTTCCCTTTATCAGTCATAAGAGAGCTGGACTGTCTGAAGCGACGTGCTAGCGTTTTCAGAAGGACAACTGAGGTCTCTTCAGCTTTAGAGTGGATAGAAGATACTATGGTTAATTTGAAATGGTGGATTCACGTGCAAAGGTCCATGGAGGAAGGAATGTCAGTTGCGCCAACACCTCCTGCTACTCCTCGTTGTATATTTGGCGATGTGAGCGCGACTTTTTCTGCTGCTACACCTGGGGGGAGTGTAATGGATATCATTTCGCCCACCACAGAAGACCACGTCCTTGAATCTGCACTCTTCTATAGGAAAACCAACCCCAATGGACAGCTCGTCCTCCTTAGCAATGATATCTCGCTTAAAATTAAAGCCATGGCAGAGGTATTGCTCTTGCATGTGGCCGCATCTCTACTCCTCAAACACATGCACTTGTGCACGCATTCATACTCACTCGCTTGCTCCCTCACTCATACTCCAAAGACATGCACTTGTGCTTGCAGCTATCGAAACATTAGAAAACAGTCCAACTTTAACCGTACTTTGTTGCTTGTTTCAGGGTATACTATGTGAGACTGCTCAAGAATTTCGCGAGAGTTTGGTGAATCCCTTCTCCGACAGGTTCTTGTGGGCAGATAGTTCTCCCAGAGGACAGACTTGGTCGTGCTTGGACGATGTTGTTCTGAAAGAGAAGTACTATTCACGCCCATCAAAGAAATCCGCACGAGGAGAAGGCCTGAGTGGATTGAAGCTCATTCTCCTGCACAATTCTCAGTACGGGCAGCAAATCCGATCGGTTGGTTGAGTAACGCCATCGTTTTTTGAAATCTCAACACCTTGTTTTGCCGAGGATGCACTCAAAGTTGAATCTAGATGTGCTTTTTCAAAACTTACTAGCTAAAAAACCAAAAAAAAAAAGAATTTCACGTGACATTGTCGGCACATGATCTGTCATGTCTCCGATGATGGTGAAATGTGGTGAATTAGGCACTTGTTGATATGAGATGAATAGTTGTCTCTTGGCTGGCCATTTAGTGTCCCAATCGACATCAAGTACTCTATTTGGCAACTAGGAGGATAAAATGAGCAAACTTTAAAGCTGTTGCTATCTAGCGCTTCTAGAGCATTGATGAGAACCTTGATGGGTGGCCCAGCGATTTTCGGGAAAAAATAAGGCCAGCTGTTTGCAAATCTGTCTCCCGAAAATGATCTAGTCCAAAAATATCAATGCAGCAGGTAGATGGAGAGCCCACATCCTTATCCTCAAGCATATCATTTGATCAAATCATATTCGTCTTGTCTAGATCGAATGTGTGGTGGAACCTGTCACACCACGCTAGATGGACCTCTAGATGTGACTTAGCTTATGGTTACCCTAGTCGTCGGGATTGACTGATGAGGTTGGATAGTAAATATTACCCTAACCATTAGGATGACATTAGGGATGTCGAATGAGATTACCATAGCTTCTAGCATATTATTTTATTTCAAACGCGTGGATAAAGAACAGATTACAAGATTGAAAACAACTATAAGAAGGTACAAGGAAAAATAAAGGGTGCAAATGGATTCACAGGAAATGAAGCACATCTCTGACTCTTACAACATCCGAAATCAATCCAACAGACCATAGAGTACAGACGAAAGCTATCAGTAAGCAGGAGTTTATTAAAGCTCAGTCACTAAAATCAGGCCACCTCGTTCTACAATTGCGAAAGAAAGATGAAACTCACAAACCCTGGCGCATGCTCTGTCGACACCGTTACTCTAGATTATTAGAACTCGACTGACCTCCATTTTTCTGAGTGTAATTACAAGATGCTTGAAGGAGAAATGAGAACGCGCCTTCCGAATCATCAAAAGCAGATCGCGTGAACTCATTAAACCCACCGAAGTTACTGGCCTCGAAACTCAAAGGGGAAAAGAAACTCGATGGATCATCAACATTCCCTTTGACATCTTCCATGATATTCTGAACTCCACCTGAACTAGGAGTGCTGGAGCCGAAACTGAAACTCACATTACCAACTTTGTTTGTGTCTTCATTATGTTCTCCTTGCAAAGATAGCCCGCCCTTGTTCTCGTCAAAGGGAATCGCTGGGGTGTGGCCTTGGAAGAGAGTGATGTGTCCAAAAAGTTTGTCTTTCCTGGAGAATGTAGTGCCGCAGGAACAAAGCCATTTATCTTTCCCACAGTGCTTCTCGTGCGTTTTAAGGTCAGCAATGACCGAAAACTTCTTGGTATTGCAACGACTGCACGTATAGCTCTTGTCACAGTGAGTTCTCTTGTAATGATTTTTGACACACAATATCGTCTTCAGAGGTTGAAACTTTTTATGATCCTTGTTCCGCTTACAACCCGCATATGGACAGGAATACCTCTTGATGAGCATCATTTCAGAACCAGCTTCCTTGTGGGGTTTCGCTAGTGCTGCAGGTGTTTTGTATTCATCCCCATGACCTCTCATGTGCATGCGTAAATTAGCATCCCTCTTAAATCCCTTCCCACATATGGTACAAAAGTGAGTATGTGGTGCGAGGATCTCTTCTTTCTCTAGTTGTAAGATCTCAAAAGATCCCGGAGGAAGATTTTCCCCCTCATCCCCATCTTCATCATCTTTTGATTCATGATCCTCCAGATTATCGATAGCGGATTGATCCATTGGATCAACCTGGTTAGACTGATCAGGGACTTTGCTTCCGCCTTGACTTGGGAGCACAAGATTGCTGTCGAGACCAATTCCAGATCCAGAATTATTTAAAATCCCACCAAGCTGACCGAGCTGCCTGATGGGTGGCGTGGATGCTGAAGAAAGGGAGTTCTTCACTGATGGTAGAAGACTACCAGCAGTAGAGATCAGCTGGATGATTATTGAAGTGAGATCGGCAGTTATGAGTTGCTGTTGCTGTGCCACCAGCTCATCCGGTCGTCCCAAAACTGGCCCTCTCCTTCCAACAATAGCGTGCACTAATTCCTGAAGCTGATGAATCTTCTGTTCCAGGAAGGAGAGATTATTCAGCATCGCTTTTGGGTCCCACTCTTGGGTCTTACCGAGTTGGAGTATATCATTCATCTGGACACCTCGATCTTGACTAATGGGGTTGCTGGGAAGAGGTGGCTGGCATTCAGAAGGACGATTAAATTCAGAGAATGAAGGTTCGATCCTCATGCCGTAATTTGAGATTGAAGGATCTTGATCTTCCCGCTTTTGCAGATTCTTGTGTGAGGCGAAATTCGGGAATTGTGTCTGCCGGTCAGGGGGAACACGTTGGGGTAAATCATTCACAGAGGAAGGCTTCCCCCAGGTTTCAGCACGTAACCTCTCTTCGAGATCCATCTTTAAGTCCATCACGAATCGAAGATCACCGCCAAATAAAAGCTGACCACCAGAGAATTTCTGTTAAAAATTGCATGCAAAATCGTCTTTGAAAAAGCATCAATACAAACAAAAGAACTAGATCATGTTTTTGCCCCAATAGTAATCCCATTTAAACATATGATCCGGGGTTCATAAAGAATAACATTCTGCCGGAAGGGCGATGCAAGCAAGAATTTGATCCACAATTCATTTCACACATTTGACTATACACAGTGTTCTCCAGGCGCGTTTTCACAAATCAACTAATCATAGAGAAAAACAAGCATCTCCCCATGACAAATCACCAGTCATCTCTAACTTACGCAACCCTCTGAAGCACAGGAAGCACCCTCCAATTCAGTGTAGTTTGCACTCGAGTCGCCTCCACATCATGCGTCCCAGGTTTCTTTCTAATTCATACTCATAATCCCAAATAACAGAATTAAATTAAACTCAAAATTACAAGGAAAATTAGCAACTCCTTCTAATGTCCATGAAGCACTTAGGACACCCCAAATTTCATTTCGAAAACGAAAATAAATCTTAACAAAAATCCGTACGGTGCTGGCGGCGGTGACCAAACCCAGAGAACGACCCAACTCATCATGATAATCAAGATCGATAGACGAAACAGCTAAAACACTTCACAGAGCTCAAACAGCACAAAAATCCCACGTTCCACAGAACCCCCCGAAGACATACAAAAACAAAGCGTTCTAGCTCCCAGCTAAAGAGGGAAGGAACAATCTCCTCATCATCACATCAGGAACCCAGGAAGAACCCTAACAAGAGATGCGAGCGATGAACGAGAAAAGGGGGACTTACAGGGGATCGAAATCTTTCCCCAGATCCTCTCGGGCGTCTATTCCGATTCGGGTCGCTGTATTTCTAGAGAGAGAGATGAGGCGAGAGAGAAAAGGCAGGGGGGCGGTCGTAAAAGCCAAATTCAAGAACCGCTTAAAAACCGATAGATAAAAAGGCCGAGCGGAGCACACGCCTTTCGGGCAAAGAGAAGAGACGCAGTACAGTACACACCAACTCAACCGAGGTCGCGAGGTCAAAATCGATCCTTGCCGTCCATGAAGAATCGGCACTCCACCCAAAGCACCGATCTTGACGATCTTGAACCCACCAACGCAAGAGGGTCAGGCTCGGATCGAGACCGGGTTTGGTTCCGGCGGGGCCAAGCTCGAGGGATGACGTCAGATTGGACGTGGAAGTGGGTCCGACCGCTTCGCCACAGGACAACCGGTTCGTTCACATCCCGTCATATCTGTCTTTATCGGGAGGCATTTTGACCAGCTTCCCTGTATTTGTTCCCCCGCTCCTTCCTTCCTTCCTTCCTTCCTTCGAGTCGCGAGTGTGCGCAATAGAAAATTGCTAATAATTGTGGGGACGGGGGGGGGACATTATGATGCTCCGGAGCTTTTCTTTAATGGGGAGCTGCGTGGAGTGGAGGACTACCAGGAAGCTACGCCTCTGCGATTTTCAACGACTCTCTCAAACTCTCTCTCTCTCTCTCTCTCTCTCTCTCTCTCTCTCTGTGACGCTTGACAGCTTGCTTCCATGAAGTAAGGGGACGTGTTGCATGGAAGCGAAACCGAGAACATGTGCGCGAGATTCATCTCGCTGCGTGGAGGGGTCGTTGTAAACTTGTAAAGATTAAAAGATGCCAACTTTGAGGTCAACCTGCTGACTCTGTCCGAGGGAGAGTTCCGATTTCGGGCGGGGGGGCCTCGGGTTGACCCGGTAGGAGCTTCACGACGTGTTTCGGTGTAACTTTCGACGCTGGCCAGTGATTTTGGCATCTGGCCATAGAGACTTTTTTTAGGACACGATAGAAAATTTCGTTTTGACTTTAGGCAGTAGTGTTCACATCTACATCTTTGAAGATCTCGCGAAGCGTTGCGACATAGAAAATACAACCCTGTATCATGAGGCGTCTTGAACGTCAAAAGAAGCTATGGTTGCCGCCCCCCACCCAAAAATGAAAATTCGAACCTCGTCCGGGTTGCCGCCGGAAGGATTACGACGGTGATTCCGATTATAATTATTACCAACCCCTGCCTCGTGGGGAGGATTTGTAGTTTTCTAATAGAGCAAGTTGTCAAGTTGGTGGCGCTACAGTCAGAAGCAGGATGTGGAAGTGATGACTGAGCGAAACCCACGTGCAAAATTAGAGCCGTGGGAGGTTTGTCTTACTTCCCGCCGTCGTGGCCATGTCCTTCAACCGAGTGCCGAAGTAGCAACGCATTTGGTGAAGTGTGATGTGCAGATCTTGATGGTGTCAAGACTTCTGCACAATCCTTTATCCTTTAGGATTCAAGTTTCAAGGAGTGCGTGTTTTTGTGTGTTGGGAACCTGCGGCCATTTCAAGATGTTATGAATATGTGAGCATCGGTCTAGGGTCAGCCTTGAACCATCTTGGATCGATTCAATCCCGCCGGCCCTAGTCCGATTCCTAAAGAGACTAAATCGGTCATTGGTCCCTAGAATTTTTGGACCAACGCCGCGCGGCTTGATATTTGATTCTGCGAGTTTAAAGTTGGTCCAATCCCGAACCAACCCCGATTCTATATATATTATATATCTAATATATTATTTATAATTTTTATATAAAAACCCTAAAATAAACGACATCAACAACCCCAAATACTCCTTAGCGATGAGTTCAAGTAATTTCACACTATTTTAAATAACTTAAATCTTTTAATGTCTTTTACGGCATCAACAACCATAATTTATAAAGAAGGAAAATGTTTTTGTAAGTTCAAAACGGCATAAATAACTTTTCACGGCATCCTTTTTTTGTACTTGTTCTCTTCTATCTTATTTGTTTTTTTAGTTTTCAATTTGCCAAAATCGAAAGAAATAATTTCTCCACTCGCCACTCGACACTTGCCTCACTTGTTTTAGGTTACTCGTGCTTGCTCGCCACACTCAATGCTCACTGGCTTGTTGTTCCTTGCTCAACGCTCAACGCTCACCCCACTCGACACTTGTCGCTTGCCTCTCTTAGCTGATCTCGCTCGTCACTAAATCCATTGGGTCGGTCCAGTCCTTGATTGTTTTTTCATGGAGTACAAAAAATAAAATAAAAAATTATCAATTAGTCCTAGGTTGACCCCGAAATCGAACCAAACCTATTGAGTTGGTCCGGTCCTCAGTTGACTTTTTAGAGAATATAAAAAATGAAATAAATAAATTATCGATTGGTCCCGGGTTGACTTTGGAACCGAACCAAACCCACTGAGTCCGTTCGGTCATTGGTTCCAAACTTAATAGGATCAGTTTTCGGTCCAAAAAATTGAGAACCAACACTGTGTGAGTTGATTCTAAGGTTTGGGGGTAAACCAGCTCAACCCGGATCATGCTCACCCCTAATTGTAAAGACACTTAAAAAGTGTCTGTACACATTATATTTTATCTTCATGTACAAGATGAAATTGTGAGTTTTGGAATAGTATGGCTTTTGTGGTGGCCAAACACTACTTCGCAAGATGAAATGAATTTTGAACTTCCCAAGAAAAGATCTCATGAATGGACGTAGGGACGCTAAAAACCCAGAAACCGAGGAACCGATAATAGAATTTGCGAGAGGCCGAATTAAACAGCAAGGCCACGAGGCCACACTTCAGCCCTTCACGCAAGCAGCTTTATTTCTTCTCCTCGAGGTCAAACTACCGACACACCGATGGCCTTCACTGATTAAGAAAGATGGCATTTTGGCAAGGCTGTTCTGTTGGACGCAGCCGCTCCGAAACAAAACATGTATTTCAAAGAGGTGACACATGCAGTGACGACATGTGATGAGAGACTTCAACCTTCTACAATCACATTCGTTGAGACTAGAGACTTTCTGGCTAAAAGAAGAAAGGGAAATTTGTCAACACTGCCATTCTTACGAACAAAATCATTCAGGAAGCAACCCAAAATTTTGACTTTGAAACCATTAAAACAAAGAGAGTGGGTCGCCAGAAGCTGCCACCCATTACAAACAATCTGATGAGCTGAGATAAACGCTTAATTTCTGCCTTTCCAATGATTGAAGTGCGGAGTTTTTTAACAGGAGGCTGGTTTTGATCCCTATGGTACGATCACAAATTTATGGTGGCGGCCCTTTTCGTGTCAAGAAATACTCTGTCCCAAAATTGGATGACATCAGATGAATTCAAAAGAAAGATCATACCAACTCATAGAAAAAAAAAAAAAAGCCGACGTTGGTCCCATCAATCACAATCATCTCTCTTTTGATTTCACGGGAACTCCTTTGTACATGGTCACACGTTCTTTTAACGTGTCCCGCCGTGGTCTAGCTACCTTATTATTAGGGTCAAAAAGTAGCACCTCTTCAAATGCCTTAAGAGCAGACTTCAAGTCTTTCTTCTTTTCATATGCATCACCAAGGTTGTTCCAAGCTGTCACATATCCCGGTTGAAGCTTCACTGCAGTTTCAAATTGCGTAATTCCTTTCTCAAGCTTGCCATCTCGAACATAACTAACACCGAGGGCATTGTATACCTGACATGTGGAAACCAAATTACAGACCCAGAAAATGGACCAGAAGAGCCCCAGTTTATCTAGATGCCCAAGGAGTTATGATTAACGCCAAGAAAATCTTATGTATTTTCTCATTAGTTTGAAATGCAAACTTCTATGCTTGGCTGTGTGATAGATATCAGCATTACTTGCACAAAGCTCAAATGATATCTAAATAATCAGGAAGAAATGGAGTACATGTGCATTCAGGCCACAACGTAAAAGCTTACACGTCAAATGAATGGTTCCTGGATTCAGTTGACCGCACAAAGAGTTAACAGAGAGGATCTCTAGTTGTGGAATGTCTATTTTGGGGAACAGTACGAAGCTCAGGAGTGCTGCTATGAAGGAAGCAAGAAAAATCTATCATAGAATAGGCTTTTTATCCTTTTATGCACCTTTAAAGTTAATCTTTTCCACTAACCTACCTACGCTGCACGAGCTTCTATTCCAGTCTATTTTCAAGGCCTATTCAGATAATGGTAACTAGTCAAAGGAAGCTTATACATTATAGAAAACTTCAACAGTAAAGCAAAACCAGAAGCTCAAATAGATGGCCTTCTATCTATAGCCTCTTCTAAACGTCATTTAACCAAGACTTTGGTAAGTTTCCAATAGGAGCATACAAAACGGATTGCCCAAACCTGACCAAGCCAGCCAGTTTGGTTCGGTTGCTGGAAGTGTCAGTCCGGTTCTCAGTTCCTTAAAGTGGAATTGGTGTCTGGGCAGTCCGGTTACAGGTTCCAGATTCCAAGGGAAACGGGACCGGACTGACTATATATATCTTTTAATTTCTTCAAAAAAAAAAAGTGACCAGGTTTTTATTTATTTATTTATTTATTATATACTTCTTCATAACATAAGGCATCGAGTAGTGGGAAAAAAAAAGTGACCGGTTCCATTGGACCAAACCGGACCACCTACCTGGTTCCTAATTGGGAACCAGTCCTCCTGGTTCCACCTTGGAATCGGACCGGATCGGTAACCAAGCACCCCTAGTTTCCAATGTCTCAAAGAATCAACATGAAAAAACACACATAGAGAAGGATGGCAAGAGGAAAAAAACTGTAGTTGATTAAGAACCAAGACTTGTCCTTCTAATTAAGTATTACAACGACTTAGTACCTGTGCAAGATCTTGATCATCTCCATCCCATTTTTCAATTGCCTGAAGCAAGTACTTAGTTGCGGCTGGGTAAACTTTCCTTCTTAGCATCACTGCACCCAGTTCGAATAACTCAGTTGCACTAGCATCACCACTTCTTACTTGCTCCTGTAGTAAAAAAAAAGGAACATAATAGGATAATCCTCTGCAAATAGCCAAAAAGAAATGAAAAAGGAAAACACAAGATGACATCTGTAACTAAATGCTCAAAGACAATCAAATCCAAGAGTAACATGGCATGCCACAACAGTTTCTAATAAATTGCTACTAAGCAAAACCAATGATACTCAAGACCAGAATAAGAGGTGCAGGGGCCTGGTAGTGTGCCGGTGTCTCACTTGTCTAGATGTGACAAGATTGGACAGGGCATAAAAGTATATAAGACTAGAATACTATCCAGCAGAAACGAAGAGACATTAACTAAGTGTTCTCAAAAGAAATGCGCTCTATGCGCGACATTATAATTTTCTTATGAATTTATGATGGTTTAGTATTGTTGCAGATTTATAATAACATGAACATAGCATGATTGATGTGAAGTCAAGCGTCACCATACCCATCCCACCCCAATTTCGCGTCCTATGGATGAAGTTACCCAACCTCAATAAAGGAGTCATGCAACAGAGGCCTCTATTCTGTGTATAAAAAATGTCATGAAACCATCTAGGAATGAACTCTGAAAAAAAAAAAAAAAATCACCTGCAGCTCTTTAGCAGAAAGGTCAAGTTCTCTGCGGACTAAGACCTGACGGATGACAAAGAAAGAACCCACACCAAGCAAGGCCAAGAGCAAAAGCAAATAGGATAGTTGGATTCCCAATTCAAACAACTCTCCAATCTCATAAACAGCATTTATTTGAGTAGTTTCACTTGCAACTGCAACTTGTGCACAAGCCAACCAAGAGGGAAGTCCGACTGAGAGTGCAGATATCCAGAATGATGGCTCCTTCACCTTTAAAATCTTTTTGATAATAAAAGGGTTCTCCAAAGACTCTGAAACAAATGTAAAATTAAAGAAAAAATGAGATCATCTCTGTAGCTAACAGGAGAGAAAACAATGAAATCAAAACATAGTTGAAGAGAGAAACGAGGTATGTGAAAGGTAATGACAGAATGAGACAGTTTACTAAAATTAATCTTCTCAAAGAGATTAAAACAAGAACTTGCATCGTATTAGCACCCAACTACCCTAAAGGAACTTAAAAGAGAAAAAATACCAGGGAAAGCATGATAATTAGTGGTACATAATATCACAAGCCCTCAAGTCATCCCTATAGATATAGGAGAATCCAGAGAAGTTAAGGGATTAGACCCATTTGCAGCTTAAACAGTTACATCAGTGCGAAGATGAGTGGATCCAGGTAGAGTCCAGATAGGCCCTAAAATAACCAGATGGAAACTTTAAGATGTAGAAAGCCTTAATAAATGATAGTTAATGTTTCTGAATTACAAGTAAATATTGTTGTCTGTCTCTTGACGAATCTGCAGGAACATTGCTGGTGACTAGACCATGGGTTCCATTTTGTCATCCTAAGAGATTACTGCTCCAAAGTCCAAAAACAGGGTCGAACTCATTTGCGCAATAAATGGAATTACACCGATGGTCAAAAAGTATCTCCGTCAAGTATACCCACTGCATTTGATTTACTATGGCCATTTAAAAGATATTTCAAATGGAATAACCTTGTACATAAAAGTTAGCAAGAGTATCCTACTCTTTAAGTACAATACTACACCCATTAGTTCCTAAGCTCTGAAATCATCCCAACTATATTTGAATCAGCAGAACTACAAGCCCCAACTTGTCCCAACATCAGTACTAAGCAAGAGCCCTATATCCTGGGATGAATCATGACACTAAAAGTGGTATTTAGACTGATACTCAAGCAGACTGTTCTGAAAACATAGCAGAGTGCAGTTCCGACATCACAAGTTCTTGATTCTTGGCATTAAAGTTGAGAGAGAGAAAGAAGCATTACCCTTCAGCCGTGGCAATGACCGTGATTCTGCCGTCAATTCACTTTGACATATCTGCCTTCATCCACAACAGACGGAAAAAATAATAAAAATTAACAGCTTTAATGCAAAGTGAAATTACTCATAGTTTACCATGAATAGTAAACAAGGGCATCTAAGATATAGCGAGACTATGATGAAGAATTGTCCTTATGCTGTTTAAAATGCAAACTAACATTGCTAATCAAAGATATAGCAAAGGTGGCTTCACGGTCACAAGTATTTTCCATAGTCCGATCCGAAACAAGAGCTGAAGTAGCCAAGAAATCACAACCACGAAACGACCCATAATGGGTGCGACCAAAATGAGTTGCAGGGGCCTTAATTCGGGAGTCCTTGCGATGCCAAGCTCGTAATTATACAGCAGAAACGGTATTTCGCACTTTCCAAAATTTGTGTGCTAAACTTTATTACCTGATTGTTCTTCTGAGCCTGGTCTTCAAGATGGTCGAGCGCGAAAGGATTGAAGGATGGAAAGGTGGTATCCGGTCGGAGATGGAGGAGAAGGAAGGAGATGGGGAGAGGGATAAGAGAGCGCGGTCCGCCATGGGAGCTTCAGCAACTGGAGGTTGAAGCAGAAGGATACGAGCCAGCGAGCCATCCAATTATCAAGTTCTCAGTATTTTATTTATTTATTTATTAAAATTCCAATTCAACCCCATTCTTTTTATTTATTCTTTTCTTTCCCATATTTGTATGCATTTCTCTTCTATTTGTTTTATAAAAAATGAACGAATTAAAATAATCATTTATATTATTTACGAAAATGAATGAACGAATTTTTTTTTTTCATTATTCACGAAAATATCTAAAAATAAAATATCATTAGTAATGAAAATACTCTAATTCACATTCAATATTTATCCTCGGCAATCAATATTTTAAAGGCTTTTTTGTTATGTTCTTTGCTTAGTGTATTCAAGGTGCTTTGAGTTCTTGATAAATCCCCATCGATTGTGGCCGTCTCTTTCGTACCACACACACCGGATAAACTAAGGGCGCATTTAGTAACGTTTCTAGTCCGAGAAACAATTTTTGAATAAAAATAGTTTTTTTTTTTGTTTCTGTTCCTAAGAACAATTTTTGAATATAAGAATACGGTTGGAATCGCAAAAAGAATTTACTTTAGAAATAGAAATGCATTTGGTAAACTTGTATAATTTTGTTATTTCTTTCAATTTTTCAATATTTTTATTATATTTTTCATTTTTTTTCTTCTTTCTTTTTTCTTTTTTCTTTTTTTTTTCCTTCATTCTCCTTTGTGACCGGTACACCGACCATGGTGGTGGTCGGTGATCGGCTAGGCGAGGTCCGGCGAGCTCGCCGGAGCTCGCCGGGCCACCGCAAGGGCCGACGAGCTTGCTAGTGGCCTCGGTGGCCGAGCGAGGTCGAGCCTCGCGCGCCGGTCGGGTGAGGCTCGGCCTCGTCTTGGCTAGGTGAGCTCGAGCTTGCCCGGATCTTGTGAGGCCGACCTCGCACCGCCTAGGCGAGGCTCACCTCGGCCACCGAGGCCACCGACAAGGCTCGAGCTTGTCTAGATCTTGCAAGGCCGACCTCGCACCGCCTAGGCGAGGCTCGCCCGGCCACCGAGGCCACCGGTGAGGCTCGACCTCGCGCAGGTGACACGAGGTCGGCCTCCTAGATTTGGATGAGCTTGAGCTCGCCTAGCCAATGCGAGGTCAAGCCTCCCCAACCATAATGAGGCTCGGCCGCCGAGGATTGGCAAATCTCCGGCGAGGTTGTTGGCCCTCGTTGGCTAGTTGCCGACCATAGCCAAGGCCAACGACCAACCAAAAGGAAGAAGAAAAGAAAAAAAGAAGAGAGAAAGATTGTTTTTCGGAATTGTTCTTAGGAACAAAAACAACTTTTTTCTATTTCTTTTTTGTTCTTAACAAAAAAATAGATTTTTTATTCCTAGAAAGAAAAGTTTTACCAAACACGTTTATGTTCTTTTTTTATTTCCGAACAAAAGAACATAAATTTTTGTTCGTGGAATAGAAACAATTTTAAACAAACAGGCCTAATTTTACAACATGATACCATGTAAACTCTAAGTAACCTTTAATTTATAACGTAACTAAACCAATAGGTTTCTCTCAAATCAAATACGTTTGATTTGGAGCAGCTCTTTGTTACTTCCAAGTGGATCTAACTACTATCAATATTTAGTGAACTTTCGTAAGCAAAGAGCTACTAAAAGTTTATATAAAGGAGGGTATATCAGTAGTCTTAGTGATTCTCCTCAAAATTCCAGAAAATTTGAATGTTAAAGGATTTTCTTTGCACATATGAATTTTTTTTTATTATCTCTATATCAGAAAGAAACCAACATCTTTTCTGACCTTAAATTTTAACTAAAAAGTATAATTGTAACTACTGAATCCAGCCGGGAGAGAATAGATGCTGAGGCAAAAAAAAAAAAAAAAATGAAAAAAAAAAACTCAAATAAAATGCATCTGTTGGTAGACTTTTAAGATAATGAACTAGGTATAAATGAATCGAGTCACACATCAAATATGGAGAGAACTTTAATGGATTGTGGAACTGAAATTCATTTACAATGACATAATGACGTTGTTTAATATTGAAAATCCAATGCTAAGTGTGCTCGACTAGGGTTCTATCAAGATAGGTAACCTTCTTAGAAAAGTGATTGTCTATAAGCTAAAGGACAATGATCAATACTGGACATATCAAAATAGATAATATCTGGTGAGTTAAACTAGAGTATCAATTAATTTATACCTTGCTAGTATTTGAGAAACAATATCAATATATTCCTAAGCAATAATTGTATAATGGTTATTCCACACAAATCTATTTGTTTGGCGAAATATAAATGATCTTGAAAAACTTTTCATAAAAGTAATCACCTATATATTTTATAAAAATAAATTAATAGAAAATATTTTCATTATCAATGACATTTATATCAATGATAAAAGTACTTTTTGTGGGATTTTGTAAAACCATTGTTAATCTGTTCTAAAACCTAAGCTATTAGATAAATGTGTAGTTTATTATTTAAATGTTCTAATACCCCTCAAACTTAGTTTGATCTTTTCCCTAGTAGTTTATTATTTAAATGTTCTAACACTCTCCCTCATGCTTAGTTTGGTCTTTTGTTTAGTACTAAGTGTGGAAATTTAATTGGGGAGGCAAATAGGGCCCAAAAAGATTCACTTAGTCTGGTATTTTTCTAGTTCTAAGCGTGAAAATTTAATTGGGAAGTCAAGTTTTAATTGGGAAGGCAAATGGGGCCCAAAATGATTTGAACTTAGACCGTCAGCTTTGATACCATATGAGATTTTGTGGAATCACCGTCAAACGTTCTAAAAGCTTAAGCTATTAGATGAAGGCGTGGTTTATTATTTAAAAATTCTAACAATGTTAGCGATATTAGGGATGTTAGCAATATTAAAATATTTTTAGAGATACTTATGATATTTTCTTTGATTTTCTATATCTATTTTGATTATGCACATTTGATTTGATTTCCGTGATTTCCTATTTATTTCACTTTTATCAATTCGATTTTAGACTTCTACAAAAAGAAAAAAGAGTCATAAATCTTTTAATTGTGCTAATTAAGTATTAAACATTTTTTTAAAGATTTTTTGAACGATTTTCCAATTTATCATGCAAACAAATGGACGTGATTAGGTTTCAATCAATTAAAGAAATGGGCCAACAAAAACCATTTATTGCACACATGTTGGGTTCAACGAATGGGCCTTTGAACTCATTGGGATTTTTTATTTTTTAGTTTTTGACCTTTCCAATTTAAGCCGTAGGACTCATTGTGTATGTTTTTCCCGGTTAACCTTCGGATAGCTTTTACCTTTATAGTTTAAGATTTAATCTCATTTAGTTCCAATCATCTCAAATCTTTTTGTTGAAAAATTCACATTGCGTAATGAAATTTTTATAAGGATCGATACTACTAAAAATCTCAAATTAGTATACATATGCCGCATTTACCTAAACTAATTTTTGTGTCACAAAAACTCCCGAATTGGTACACTAGTATCACACGTATACTCATATCACACTTACCCCAAACTGATGCACTTATATCACATTTATTCATAAAAGAATTCACAAATTTATTATAATTTAACAATGGTTGTCCTACTTAACACGATCAGTATCTAATATGGAAAAACTACATCGAAATGATGTTGTTTTGTTAAGCGAATATGTTCTCCTCATTTAGTTCATCTTGTAGCCCAATTGATCTTCATTCGCTTTCTCTGCTTGTTGTTCTGCTGTTTCACAATTGTTTTTCATGGTTCCTAAAACACCATATTGGGCTGGATTCTCTTTCCGATTACTTAAAGTTTCTTTTTACGATTCTGTAAACATTTTTGTTTGTAGATAGGACTTGCTTTGAGGCAATTGTTCGAAGATGGCACGGTTAAACGGGAGGATTTGTTCATTACCTTCAAGCTCTAGTAAGTTGCCTACTGGATTATTATGCATTCCCAAGAGTTCGACGAACTTGGATGGCGATGAATAGTCCCTCAAAAAAAGAAAAAAAGAAAAAAAAAAGCTACAAAATGGCATCCTTTTCTATTGCCGATGGTCAGCTGCATAATGTAGGATGGTCGGCATTAATAGGATCTCCACGTCAGAATTTTCAGGCCTAAAAGGACCAAATGAATTACACTAGATAATCATCAAAAGGTACAGTATATATTGATCAAATTGAAAAAAATTAGGATTAAATCTGCCGTACAATAGGTCTAGGACATTTTGGGTAATTTTGGCCCAATAATTTGCTTCCTTAATGTATATTTTAATAAATAAAATTACCTTTTTTAATAGATTAATGAGAAAGCAACTCAAAGTATTCAATACAAAGAACTTCGGTAATACTCTTTCATATGCTTGGAATGACCGCATGAATACATGCAAAGTATGTTTTTAATTAGATTAGATGACGAAATACTCTTAACACAATAGAGAGGCTAAGTACTTGCATTGCATGTGATCTCAGCAGTTCAATTCACTTATGATAAAACCACCCACACCCGTGAATCAAAGCTACAGACTATCATGCAATCTCAGTAGTTCAATTCACTTATGATGAAACCATCCATATACCCATTAATCAAAACTAAAGATTATCATGCGATCTCAGCAGTTCAATTTACTTAAAATATCCATGGAAAGACAGTCTTTCGTGATTTTCGAAAGCGAACTCTCGACATACTGGGTACGCAAAGAGTCTCTCACTTGTAGAGCTCCATGACCGCCCACAGATTACTAGCGACACTAGCGACCTTGAACTCGGAGAAACCGGCTGCCTCCGACAGGGACCGGAATTCTCTCTCCGTCCTCTCTTGACCTCCCGGCTGCATCAACATGGTATTATCGAGTCTCGAAGCATACATCGATGCCGCGCTTGCTTCTGGCGCCTCCGGCAACACTAAGTCTATCACTATTGCTCTACCTTTACTCGGTAGTGCCTCGTAGCAATTCTTCAATATTTTGATGCAGTTCTCGTCATTCCAATTATGCAAGGTATCCTGTAAATTCGTCATATCATATTGACGATCATGAAATAATATTATTAGGCATGGCTTTGAAAATGATTGAGTTATCTTTTCGTGAGGTGTTACTTTATATTCACCTTGATCATGATTGCATCCGCCCTTGGTATGGCGGTGAACATACTCCCGCCGACATGCTGGATTCCTACACATGGTCGAAAAATTTGTCACCGGCATTTAGTTTAACCATATGTCCCCTATTAACTAAAACACGAATACTAATGAGTTCAAAAGCTCATTATTAGTGAAAACAGGATCAAATAACGACATGAGAATAGTCCAACTTTATGCAAGTGTTCCTCTAGAATAACTTTTTAACATTTCCTACACGCCTGATTTTTTAAATAAGGATTGCTACAGGCGAATTAATTTTTTTAAAGTACCATATCAAAAAATTAGTACGAGTAATATCCACGTTTGCAACCCATTAATCATATAATTAGTTGGAGGAAATTTTTCTAATCAGGGTTGGAGAAACACTTGACCCACTCTAGAAGCACCACCAATAGTTCAAAACATATTGTTAAAGGCTGTATAAGTAGAGAGAGGGAGAGAGAGAGAGAGTTACCGGAATAAGAAGGTGCACTTTCTATTACGTGAGGCAAATCAAAGTTGATGCCCTTGATAGAAGGGTACTTGGAGATGATTATATTGAGGCACTTGCCGGTTCCACCAGCTACGTCAACTAATGTCGTCGTTCCTCAAAACCTTCATAAATCTCAAGGATTTTTTTCATTACTATTGTCGTTAGAGCGGCCATCGCCTTATTAAACGTGTTGTTAAATGCTGGATCAATATCCATGAACTCAAAAATTGAGATTCCGTGAACTTTCTTGAATTGGTTCCCCCCTTCAATTATGTGATCGTCCAATTGCAACCTGCGCACATAGCATGGGGGCAAAACCATCACACAAAAGAAGCATTAAGAATGCAAAATGATGGATGCATAAGATAGATGAGGTTTATGATGTTTTGATTAATAAATCCTAATTATTTACCTGAATATGGAGAACTTGTTACGTTAGAATATCTAATGCTAGATATATGGTGGTATGATGTGTCCAGAAGACTATTCCTATCAAAGTCCTGCCATGAATTGCTGCATAAAATTCTAAAAACTCAACCCAGTCAATCGCAAGCCTATCAGCGGAGTAGATTGATGTTGCTTTTAAGCCCATCAATAAGGACCTCCGCTCTCATTTATTGTTTCCGGGTTCCATTAATTAATTGATTGTGTCACGTGCTTCCACTAATTAATTATACGGCTCTCTCTCTCTCTCTCTCTCTCTCTCTCTCTCTCTCTCTATATATATATGTCAAAGCATGCATTCACAAGGCAAAAAGTTAGACTGCAATCCTCTCAATATTCCACTCAATTTTATATCTTCCGACACATTACCTTAAAAAAAGAGGGTTTGGTCCGCCTAGGTGAGTTGGATACGATGATTATAACATGGATGAGGGTTAATTCGCAGTTGACGTATCAATTTGTTTCTAGTAAATCGAGATCTCAATCAAGAAAGTTGATCATGTGCTCTGGATATTTACAGAAAACCCTATATTAAGAAGAATAGTATTTGTTAAAAACACTAATAGCGAAAAAGAAAACTTCCATAGGCAGATCTTTTAATGATGCATACACATTTAAGCTGTATTTTCGAGATGTATCAATGGATAGTTACTTTTTACACTGATAATGCTCCTAACAAAAATCTATTCCACAAAATACAAATACCGACGCCATGCGTTTCATAGTTCTTACTTACAGCGTCCAGCTAGTTTTACTTTATAAGGGCAACAACCATGGAAAATGCAAGCGGGTTTTTGCAGGTGACAATTGTACTAAGCAGTTTTCAACAATCTAACTTCGCTTATGAAAATTTTTCTTTTTTTAGTAGTGTTCTTAACAAAATTCTACATAGGAAAAAAGAGAAGAAGATCGAACTCCACGTGTTTTCTTGCATTTTGATTGGTTTTATGGCCAGAAATATAGTGAGCGTATGTAATGTTTTTCACTCGTATACGGCGTACCAAACTTGCTGTGGAGCCGGATGGAAGGAAAGCTCCAACAATGAAGCCAACGAGCCCTCTTCCTCATCCTTCAGAAAGTAGCGAGCTGCCGGCGTGAGGCCATATAGCCTCTCGACAGCCCGGCCATCATCCTGCTCATGCACCTCGCAGCTCAGGAGCGAGTGGCTTGCAAGGAGCCTCAGCATCCGGTCGAGCTTTGGAGCAGCTTCCGAGCTCTGTGTGGCAAGCTGAGAGGCAACCTCAAAAGCCGACAACCGAGCCCCCGGGCCAGCTCGGGACAGGATGTCGAACACGCCAAGCCGAGTGGCTGCGTTGAGGACCATGGGGAAGACATGGGAGCTCGCGAAGAGCATCGCGTGGACCCATGTGTTGTCGACAACCACCTCTTGACCGTCGGCACTGGAAGGTGTCTTAGTGTCTAGGACAAGAGCCATGTTTTTATTTCTATACCTAGATTTGTGGAGTTGATTGGGGTTGTGGAATTAAGCTCTGAGCATGCATGTTACTCTCGCTGCATGCATGCTTTTATGTTATTGGAGAGGTGCACAAAGCTTTACTTAACTTTCCCAACGATCAGTCAACTTTCACTCTGGTTTGCTTGCTTCAGAAGCACCACTATTCAACGGGGAGTCATACTGGGGTGGCATCGCAATGCTCGTCGATGAAATTATCTATTTAAAAAATCGTGCAATAAAGTTTTGAAAGTGCCCGGTGGCCGGTGCTTATGATGATAATAGTAATAATATCTAGATGCCACGAGAATCGCGTTCAAATTATAATCTCATCGCAATGATTGTCGATGTTATGGTCCACCTCAAAGTCGGTACTGCAGATCTCGCACGCAGAGCAAGTTTCGAGCACTTGTTTTGCAGAACCGTGTCTTTGAGCAACGATCTTGCACGCAGGGCAAGCTTGAGCAATTATTCAGGATTTCGGGCAACAATTTCTCCAGCTTAGTCACTAGATCTTTCGTACCCTCTCTCCATCACTAACATAGGCAATCATTCACCTTGAACTCATTTGAAAGCTAGTGTAATGGGAGGCTGCATGAGCCAAAGCTTGAGTCTGGACGGGAAAACTTCAGTCTTCGAAGCGGTTTCTTTGATGGGCAGCGGCCGCGCCAGGTCCCCAGAGGTCGGCAAGGGCCTACTCGCCGATGCCTAGGCGGCAGCTGTGCCACTACTTTCACCTCGCCCCCGACTATCATTGTATTTATTTTATACATGAACTTTTTGCGTATTTTCTTAATGCATCTAAGACTGTTCTTTTATCAAATAGCAAGAAGGTGATTCTCAAACGAAAATAGTGGCGGGATAGGGATTCTAATCCATTTTGCTCAGTGGAGATCATTGGCGAACAATGCGCGTGCAAATATGGAAAAAATCGACAAAGGAGATCTTAATCTGAACAATGTGGGCCCATATATGGACAAAATCTACAAAACTATGTCAACATGTGTGCGCGCCCACTGACTAGACTTTGGACAAAATCTACAAAACTATGTCAACATGTGTGTGCTCACTGACTAGACTTAGGTGTTTCACAATTGCACCCGAAGACCAGAGAGTATTCAAGTTGTGTTGAATAATGAAAAGCCGGCAATAATTGAATCGTCAACATCATCGATTTTCGACGAAATTGACCCGAATGACTTCTGGAATATCATGCAAAAATTTAACATAAAAGTGAAAAAGTTAACACTAAATTGACATTCATATAATAAATTTACAACCGATTGGATAATTTTTGCTCATATAAATTATGCATGTTATCCGGTTGGTGAACCTCCATGCGATTCAAGTCACAAAAAGGGTCTCTTTGCGTTCGACGGGGCTAACAAAGTCGGATGGTCTAATATCCATGATATCCAAAAGAAAAGATAAATGGGTGATGACATATGATGACCTGGTATATTCAATTTAACTAATGAGATTATCAGAATTGATAGTAGAATTATCTTCGTGTTTATTATAGTGTAAAATATATAGCCTTGATCTTGAACGTACCATGAGACATCCAAAATAATCCACTTAGCTTTTCGTTGAGCACCTTTTGTCCCAGGATCTCGATTTCCTAATCTTCCCAATCTAAACCAGCCCCTAACAACTGTAGGTCAATTAACCCCGACGCTGACTGAACACATTGCTGATTGACCGAGTAATCTGCCTCACTAGGGAGCTCGAGTCTGAAAATGTCCTGCCAACATATCCGATTAGACTGACTTCCACTAAGAAGCTTAAATTAATAAATTATGAGCCGATTAAGATATAACTATTTTATATTGCGTTGAATATCTCTAATGTGGGATTTCTTTTGCCTAATGCCCGCACTTGTGTACCCTAACAAGTATAAATCGGACATATGATATTGGATGACGAGCCACATATATAACCCTACTGATGTACAAAAGGTCGCACTAATACAATTTCTAGAGACGGCTCACTGCATGACATTTTCTGCTAACAAGGTCCAAAAAGTGGCTCTATCCAGCGCGCCTCGTCCTTTTTTTTTATCAATTTGTTCTCCGTATCGCCAAAAACTTATTCGTAAAATTATAAACTTAAAAATAAATAAAAACATAATTAAAATGCTTGGGTTGCCTCCCAAGAAGCGCTTGCTTTATAGTTTTCAGTCAAATTATCTCAAATATCACTAGTCTGGAGGATGAAGTTCAATGGTGGTCTTCTGCTTGTTGTAACCACCTTCAAAGTAGGGCTTCAAACACCTCTGAGGTTGGATAGTGGGTTTATATTGTTCTTCCATCAAATCTGTCAAAGAAGAAGATATAATTACCGGTAAAGAAGAAACTCCATCTAAATAAGCATATTTCAAATGAGAAGGTAAGGGTTTGAGTTCAAGAATTGAAGGCTTTTCAATTGATGGTTTAGGCTTTGTAATGTGTTGTCGCAACTCCTCAAATTTAATTGCTTTTTGCCTTGAATATGGTGGAATTGCCTCCATGAAATTTGCGTATTCCTTTATCTCCTCATTATGAATATCTTTGTCCCTTGGTCGAGTCAGACATGCTTCAAATGGGTCTTTAAAAACATTTTCCTGAAAAACCTTATTCACCAACTTGTCAACCGTCTCAACTCTAAAATAAGAATTATCATCAGATAGATATTTCATTGCTTTAAAAATATTAAATGAAACAAGATCATCTTGAACTCTAAGAATTAACTTCCCTTGTTGTACATCAATAAGAGCTCTTCCCGTTACTAGAAAAGGTCGACCTAAGATAAGTGTTTTACCTCAAAATCTTCCTCTATGTCAAGAACTATGAAATCTGCAGGAAAAATAAATTTTTCAACTTTTACCAAAACGTCTTTCACAATACATCTCGAATATTTAATTGATCGATCAGCCGGTTGAAGTGACACCGTGGTTGCTTTTACCTCACCCAATCCTAATTTCTTAAAAACTGAATAAGGCATCGATTAATACTTGCACCTAAATCACATAATGCTTTTTCAAAGTAAGAATCCACAATAGTGCAATGAATAGTAAAACTCCCTAAATCTTTCAATTTCGGAGGCAATTTGTTTCGTATGATGGTCGAACACTCCTCATTTAACTTTACGCTTCATAATCCTCCGGTTTCCTTTTGTTTGCCAAAACCTCCTTAAAATTTTTTGCATAACTAGGCATTTGCGCTAAAACATCTGCAAAAGAAATGTTAATGTGCAATTTTTTAAAATATATCAAGAAATTTAGAAAATTGCTTTTCAATTTTGTGCTATTGGAGTCGGTGAGGGAATGGAATTAGCAGCACATATGGCTTGGGATTATCTGGAAAAAGTTTACTCTTGCTTGTCTCCTTTGATTGTTTATTGACCACCTCTTCCTTGTCTCTAATAATCTCTTCTTCTCCCACTTGTTTACCACTTCTCAGGGTAATAGCCGTTATCTTTTCAATTGGATTTTTCTCTGTGTTGCTCGGCAAAGAACCCTGTTATCTCCCTCACATTATGCTTGCTAATTGACCCACTTGCATCTCCATATTTCTAATTGAAGCCTCTTGGTTTTGAAATCACACATCCGTGCTTTTGATGAAGTCATGAGTTGTGTTAGCAAGTTTGGTGACTATATCTTCCAAATTTGACTTTGTCTCTTCTGATTGTTTGAGTCTCGATGGTCTTGTCACATTCTGATTATTCCATGAAAAATTTGGATAATTGCGCATCTCAAATTATACGTGTTGGAGTAGGGATTATTATGTGACCTGTTAAAATTCCCAACACAGTTAGAATTTTCACTAGATTGTTTGAAAGTATTACCTACCCGACACTATGTGCTAACATGTCCTCCACCACAAAAATCACATGTCAAATTTTGAATTTTCATGACTGAAACGCTCACATTATCAAGCTTTTTATTGAGTGTTTCAAATTGTGCAGCAATTGCAGCAAAAGCATCAACTTTGTGAACTCCACTAACTTTTCGCATTGGTAGTCTCTCAGTAGGTCACTAATAACTATTGGATGCCATCTCCTCTAATAGATTGTAGATTTCTTCTGGTGTTTTATTATTTAAAGTCCCCCTGCAGCTACATCAATCATAGAACGAAGATTTATACTAGAGTTATTATAAAAAAGTTTGTACCTGCATCCATACGGGTAGTTCGTGATGTGGGCATCTCCTAAGAAATTCTTTGAATCTTTCCCATGCTTCATATAATGATTCATTATCCATATGCATAAAATTAGTAATATCGTTACGCATCTTCGCAGACTTTGTAGGTGGAAAGAAATTACCAAGAAATTTCTGAGCCATATCATTCCATGTAGTAATTGATCCTGCAGGAAGAGAAGAAAGCCAACTCTTAGCTTTGTCTCTAAAAGAGAATGGAAATAATCTCAATCTAATAGCATCATCTGTAACTCCATTATATTTAATGGTGTCACATATTTCAAGAAAAGCATCGATGTGAGCGTTTGGATCATCGCTTGGTAGCCCACTGAATTGCACTGATTGTTGAAGCATCTGAATGAGTGACGACTTGATCTCAAAGTTGTTTGCTTGAATTACAGGTCTTCTGATACTTGATGTGGTGCCTTGAACTGTTGGCGTAGCATAATCTCTTAAGAGTCTATGTGGATTTTCATTATCACCGTCTGTCATCTTAGCGTGATTTCTCTATTCTCTTAGTCCCCTTTTGAATGTACGCTTGATTTCTAGATCAAGCTCAACAAGTTTCCCTTGCTGACTACGTGTCATAAACCGATGTACACCCTGAAAAATAAAACAAAAGCTAGATTAAACTTAGAATTATCTGGTATCAATATTAATTAGTATTAAACAAACGATCCCCGGCAACAACGCAAAAACTTGTTCATAAAATTCTCAACGCAAGTGCACGTATCGAACAAGTAATATAATAATAAGAAAAGTATCGTCCCACGGAGATCGATAATTAATAAACCAATTAAATACTAAAATAGACTAATTCTAAAATTTATCTAACAGATCAAATTATAATTAAGAATAAATTAAAAACGAAATTTGTAGACTAAATGCAGTAAATCGATAAGATAAATATATTAGAGCATCCGATTTCACCATAACCACTAGATATAAATTTCAGATTATTGTGAATACAAGAACGATATCGAACATGTGATAGTGGAATATCCTAATCTATTTACAATCATATCTCTAGGTATAGCAAACCTACTTAACTTATTAATCCACTATATCTCTATGTGAATTAAAATAAACATGAGTGCATTAAAAACTATTAATATTTCCTTATTCTTACCTTTTACCCCAAAAAAAAAACTATGAATATTCCCAGCTTACAATGAGTCTTTTGGATTACCTTATCACTGAAAGTTATACAAATAATGCGGTATATCTCTATCCACGTTTAATTCATGGTTATACATTATAATGAGCAATTGCATATTATCACTTCTCAATCTCAAACATGCACATCAGATCATTCAAGTGGTGGCCAGTCACTCAAAAGCATTAAACACAATAATATATAACTTACATGAATGAAATCAATTGTAAAATATAAAAATTATGAAATTCACATCATCATGGTTAGGCTACATCGTAGCCCTAATAAAAGAAAATTAGAACATAGTAGAAGAAGAAATAAGAATAAAAATCAAACTCAGCATCTTGAATCAAATGACAAGAATTTTGTCACCAGTTTTGTCTTTTCTTCAAAATACTTGAAAAACTCTTAGAAGAATGAAAAACGATCGAACTCAAAAACCTGGCTTCTCTCTCATGTTCTCCTATTAATAGGATATATCCAAAATATATATCTCCCAACGCTTGCAGATAACATTAGGGAACAAAATCAAGAATTTCTTAATTTGATATCCATTTTCCACTCTTTGCTTTTATTTGAATTCCTGATGGTTGCCATTCTTTTCATTATTCTCTCCATATCTCATTATTTTGCATAAATAAGGAAAATTCAAATAATCAGAAGGAAATCCAAATATTTTCTCTTAGATAATGCATTAATTGTTGCCTAAAATAGGTAAAATAACTCTATTTTTATAGAGTTATCTATTCAACTCTACTCTGACAAAATGACAAGCAATTATCTATATTCTCTTTGGCAATCAAAGCATCAAAAGTAGATTAGTCATTGTACCGCATGTCTATTATGAGAATCAAATTAGCTAAGTGTCAAAAATACTATGTGACTAATGCATTTTGGTTTATTTTATTTCATATAAAAATCATTTATCTTTCCTTTTTTTTTGTGCCAACCCACATTCGACTGGATTGCCAAGCCACGAAATAATAAACAAATTTGAATAAACTATGTAGATCTTCATCAGTTACTAAAATTTCATGTTGGCACATTGAAAATTAGATGGAGTCCAAACACGTTCGCAATTAGTTTATTTATCACGTTATACTTGATCCTCATTATTGTTTAATCAGATTTTCTTTTTCCACTTGCAGAACGTTAGGTTATATTTTTCAATGTATCTAGATTAAATAAATAAAACTCCAACATATTTCATAATCATCATAAGCCATTTGATATTGATCCTGTATTATATTTCTTAAACAAGTATATTATTTCAACGTATAATTTAGCTTTTCCACATCAAGAACGGCACTTAAGGTTCATCTTATATATAAATCCACGAAAGCCGAATCCTATATTAGGGGTAGTTAAAGTATTGAGGAAAGTTGGAGGAATAGAAAATGAGGAAAATTCAAATAATCAGAAGGAAATCCAAATATTTTTTCATAGATAATGCATTAATTGTTACCTAAAATAGGTAAAATAACTATATTTTTATAGAGTTATCAATTCAACTCTACTCTGACAAAACGACGAGCAATTATCTATATTCTCTTTGGCAATCAAAGCATCAAAAGTAGATTAGTCATTGTACCGCATTTCTATTATGAGAATCAAATTAGCTAAGTGTCAAAAATACTATGTGACTAATGCATTTTGGTTTATTTTATTTCATATAAAAAATCCTTTATCTTTCCCTTTTTTTGTGCCAACCCACATTCAGACTGGATTGCCAAGCCACGAAATAATAAACAAATTTGAATAAACTATGTAGATCTTCATCAGTTACTAAAATTTCATGTTGGCACATCAAAAATTAGATGGAGTCCAAACACATTCGCAATTAGTTTATTTATCACGTTATACTTGATCCTCATTATTGTTTAATCAGATTTTCTTTTCCACTTGAACATTAGGGTTATATTTTTCAATGTATTAGATTAAATAAATAAAACTCCAACATATTTCATAATCATCGTAAGCCATTTGATATTGATCCTGTATTATATTTCTTAAACAAGTATATTATTTCAATGTATAATTTAGCTTTTCCACATCAAGAACGGCACTTAAGGTTCATCTTATATATAAATCCACGAAAGCCGAATCCTATATTAGGGGTAGTTAAAGTATTGAGGAAAGTTGGAGGAATAGAAAATGAAATAAATATGATTTGAGATTTGTTAGGAATAGTTATATCTTCCCACCAATAGCAAATTTCCTCTGGTAATATTTATGATAGATAGGTCACTTGTTATGAACACTATTAACTTAATACATATTTGTAATCTATCAATCAAAAGGCTTTTGGAAGAATACAAGATTGATTTGAGATGGGGGTAGTTATATCTTCCCACCAATCAAAAAATTTCTCTGGTAATATTTATGATAGATAGATTACACATTATGAACTCTATTAATATAAAATTTAGCTTAATACATATTTGTTTGATATCCATATTTGTAATCTATCAATCAAATGGCTTTTCAGAAGAACAGAAAATGGAATAAATATGATTAGAGATAGGGATAGGTATATCCTCCCACCAATCCAAGATTTCCTCTAGTAATATTTATGATAAATAGATAACACGTTATGAACGTTACTAACAAATTTAGCTTAATACATATTTGTGTGACATCCATATTTGTATTTATCAATCGGAAGGCTTTTTGGAGGAAATTTTTTCATATCTAGATAAAAGGAAAACGGGACCTGAAAGAAAAGCCTCAATTGGCTATTATTTCTAATTACACCATAAAATTTTCTTTTTCAGTTTATGCCTCGAAACTCGATTCGCATGGAGTAGTACTTCAGGGAGTGAAATTCGATTTTTGTGTCTGTCTTGAGCGCAAATCATAAAGTACTTCGTTTGCTAGGAAATAGGGGAGGACCGACAGGTGAGAGTAAACTTTTAGCACTTGGTGCAGCCAACTTCTAGATCAGTGGGGACTTCTTGGAGATATGACTTTCAAGAAATTCAGTTAGATTTCACGAGTGTTTAGTGAATTTTGGTGAAAATAATATACCATATATTGATCGATCCTACATGAAAACTCCATGTAATTCCCCTTTTTTCTGGTTATTTTAAACAAATTCAATTTATGCTCTTCATGTGTGCATTTGATGCCAAAGACTCTTATCCTCCAGCCTAATGCAATGAGACCCTCGTGAAGTTTGATCACAATATTAAAAAATTCAATGTGGATAGAATAAGCACTAGACTCATTTCCCAACAACTTGAGTTTTTACATCAGAAATCTTATAACATAGCACCGAAGAATCTATTTTGATTTTGAATTTAAAATGTTATTCTTAGTATAATTTTGTGTATTTTGTCTTATTTGTATCTCCATTGCATTGTCTGTTTAGAGTTGAATATAACATACTTTTATAATACTTTTGTGGAGCAATATTCTAAAATGTTAGAGAGGCAATTTGATCTTAGGACTCTTATATTATATTAGATTTTGTGAGATAAATAATAATTATTTTAAGAATTTAAACTGTTAGATAAACGTGTAATTTAATAATTAAATATTTTAATGTTAGTCATGTCAAGGTATTTTTTGTTTTTTTAAAGTTGATTGGAAAGTTAAAATTGTGGACCGAGATCATCTGGCCATAGGTTGCCGTTTTTGAGCAACGAAGATGAATCACAGTCCTTAAACTTAGTTATGATTGTAGACCGAGATCATCTGGCCATATCATCTGGGGTTCTTCATGAGCTGCAAAAGTCATTTCCTTTCCCATAGTCTTGACCCACCTTCTTTTCACGTCATGTCATCAATTATCTTTCCTTAGCGGTAAAGTCATTTCCTTTTCCCTAGTCTTTTTTTTTTTTTTTTGAACTAGGAATCTGTATTGCTGGTAGTCGGCGAAAAGAACCTGGGGGGACATGTAGCGGGATGACCCATCACCCCGGCGTCCCATTTAAGATCCCAAGCGACCGTAAGGGATTCGAACTCCTACCCTTCGTGAGGGAGAGAACCCAAACCATCACGGCCACCAAGGCCATGGTTCCTTTTATCTAGTCTTGATCCACTTTCTTTTCAATAATGCCATCATTTTTTTCTCTCCTTCCTATTCTTCCAAACTTTTTCGTAAGAAATTTGCAAGGTCTCCAACTCATTCCACTCGCCCAAATAATATCATAGGCTATTGTATGCTTCTAAAAAAGAAAAAGAAGAAGTAATAATGCTTCATCACAAGGATAGTAAGCAAAGGCGACGGTTTAAGGCTTAATGTTTTGCATTTTTATGAAGACATTTAATTTAAAAAAAAATGGACACTCCTCTTCCCATAGCTCATACAACAAGTCCAAAACCTACGATTCTTCCCCTGAAATTAGTTGACAACGAAATTCTGGTGAAATGAAAAATTGAAGAATTTTATAGCCGAGACATTGGAACGTTATTGGTGCCCTCAAAGATTTCTCCCAACAATTAATGATGTATGAGTTGCCACTTTCCTGTCCCGAATTAATTAACTTTTTATTATTTCTCAAACCTTACTTGAAAAGAACCGTTTACATTTTCCACCAAAATAGCAAAAACGTAATCCGAAAATATACAGCTAGAGACTCGACCGAGGGTTTTAATTCTTTTTTTTTTTCCGTATAAATTTTGGTACTCCTCTAATTTTCTACAACAATACTTATAATTTTTAAAAAAAAAACTTCGACAAAAGATAACTAAATTTTGACCGCAAAAAAAAATCCATCTAACATTCATCTTATGTTATTTTTTGCGCCTATAGAAACCTCCTTAGTTGAACTTTTGATATTTAGGTGATACTGGTAATAATTGCACATGCGTTGCACGTGAACGAAAATTATTGTAACAAAATTTTCATTGTATACCTAAGTTGACTACACTCAAATTTTAATATGGTCGTACAATATATATAATTGAAGCATGAAAAGGTATTTTAGGTTGGAGAAACACATATATGACCCTATTTCCATATATATATATTTGCTAGAGCACTTTTTTTTTTATGTAACTGACCAAATCAGCACTCATGGGTAAAAACGCTTTAATTAAGGAAGTGCAAGTTGGCAAGAAGTATATTCAAACAATGGAGTGTTCTGGAACCATGAGCCGTCGTTTGTACTTTTTGTATGATTTGATTCTTTCTTTCTGACTCTTGGATCCTCTTACATCCTTACTGTCCCTTAATTATAAGAGCTTAATGACTTGTTTTAAGATCAGCTCTGTAAACCTCGTGGTTTGCGTTTTGTTTTTTAAAACCCCGAGATACTCCACTCTAATCTCCATACAGTCTCAATCTTCCAGATTCATCTGTAATCACGTGGGGAAAATGTCTATTAATATCAACTTCATAACAGGCTTTGGCATAGGGTAATCAAGTACACAAGGGATAAATCGGAGTCCCAAGAGCACTAGGAATATTACTCAATCCCCCAAAGTAGGAAAAATAACATAAATGATCTCTAAATTTTGACTTAGTACACAACATTATTTTTGAATTTTTATTTTGTTTAACGTGGTCCATAGATATATATTTAATTTAATCCTTAAACTAAATGAAAAATTATATATTTTCATATAATTCATGAACCTAAGTGAATATGGATTAAAAAGTTTAGGGATTATATTGAACAAAATAAAAATTTCGGGATAATATTACATATTAAATCAAAGTTTAGAGATCATATCGAATAAATTAAAAAATTTATAAATGAAATAATTTTCTGAATTTTTTTATATATAATTTTTTCAACTGAGAAATCCATATAACAAAATTAAAGATTGATTATATATATTTTGTTCTCGATGCTCATTAATAAGTTATGTGATCAACGGATATATTTCTTGAGTGTTGTTCTCAATCGGCAAAGTTGTTTCCTATCCCTCGGTCTCAATTCTCCTCCTTTTTATCATCACCACTTATCTCTCCCTCCTTCATACTCTTCCAAACTTTTCCCAGAAGACTTGCAAGGTATCTAACTCGTTCCACACGCCCGCCAAGATGGTCTCAGTCCGACTTTGCAGGCTGTCGTAACTCCTCTTACGCTAGCTCGCATAACCAAAGTGCACAACCTAACATTCTACTCCTCAGATTAGTCGACAGCAAAATTCTGGTGAAATGGAAAAAAGTTAGGAGCGTCACAGCCGAGGCACTGCAATATCATCGAGGCACTCCAAGAAGTAGTGTTTCTCACTTTGGTGGCTGAACTGTCGAGTCAAACTTCAGCAGCTCAGTTTCAAGTTTCATCGCTTCCATGAACTCCGAGAGAGGAGAGACATACAACGTACAAGACGGATCAGCGCAAGATTTGCCACAAGTTGCTCTTCTCGATGCGGGCAAAATTACTTACGTATGAATTCGGCATAAATAAATATCGAAGCCTCTGATCCTGGCATCTTTTTTCAAAAGATATTCATGTCGGATATATCGGGATGTTGACAAGGACAGTGGGGAAGGGGACTGAACGGTGGCGCATGCTGCCGGCCAGATCATGAAAGTAAAACAAGCTGTGAGATTTAGCGAAAGAAAGGTACTTTGCGAATGAATTTTTTCCCCGTAGCAAATCAGTTCCATAGACGAAAAGAAAAAAAAAAAAATCAGTTCCATAAAAATACTCTGCATTAACTCTAGCTCGCTTTTGAAAGTACATCCCCATCACAAAATTATGAAATTTGAGATGATCTTATATGCACCACGGTCTCTCTCGTTTTAATATTTCATGTTAGACATTCTAACTCTTTTATTTTTCCCCCTAAAAGGGAAAGTTTACCATTAATGATTTAAATACCGAGTGAAAAAGTCTAACCTAATTATTAAACTATTAAATGGAGAAAACGACCTGCATATAACAAGGCACCATCAAATTCAGTAATCAAACAATAGGGAAAATTACAAAAAAAGTCATAAATTTATTACAATTATGTCAATTCGTCATAAATTTATTCTTTTTTTTATTAATTGAGCCATAAACCTTTTATAATTATTTCACAATCAGTAAATTTGCCCAAAATTAACTGGCTAATGCTGACGTGACAGTCGGCCGACACTAACAACTTTTTTAATAATATTTTATTTTTTGAAATTTTTATTAATTTTTTTTCCTTCTCCCTCTTCCTTCTTTCTCCCCTCGGGCTAGTCGCTGGAGCCAAAGGAAGAAGAAGGGAGATGGAGAAAAAAAAAGAGAAGAGAAAAAAAGATAAAAAGATAAAAGAAATTAATAACATATTTCTAAAAATAAAATGTTATTAAAAAAAATGTCAGTCGGTGCCAAGCTAATTCCGGCCGGCCAACTTTTATTGGATAAATTGATCGAGAATAATTATAAAATGTTTAGAACTCAAAGTTGGAAAAAAATAAATTTAGAATTGAATCGACGTAATTGTAAGATTTTTTTGATAATTTTCTCTGAACGAACAAATGGAAGGGATCCCATACATGTGCAACCCCATTTTCCGACCTGAGGCTATCGATAATTTGTAAAACCACGTCCCGTGGAAGCGTCGCCATTGTGGACCACAGAACAAGACTCCTCTGATACGTTGTTTAGTCTTTGTTTCTCGGCCACTTACTAAGACCTGCATGCTCACCTTTCATTATAAGTGCCCATCGCCGTCTGCGATCCCACCCAGATCTGTGAATCACTTCCTTCGTCGATTCCTATCACCTCAAGGAAGCGACCGAGCGCCCATCCGAATCGCTGTCCAACGCAAAAGCATAGGAAGCGAAAAATGGGCTCCGCTCAAAACCAAGTACAACCCTGCCACGAAGAAGAAGACCCATGCCTCAAAGCCCTCCTGTACTCTAGCTATCACGTCTTCCCAGTGATCCTGCACGCCGCCGTCGAGCTCGACCTCTTCGGGATCATAGCCCGGGCCGGCCCCGGGGCCTACGTGTCGCCTGCCGAGGTGGTCGCCCACCTCCCGACCCAGACTCGCGAGTCGCCCGAGATCATCGACCGGGTCCTCCGTTGCCTCGCCAGCCACTCGCTCCTCACGTACAAGTCCGAGACGTTTGACGAGGGGAGGACCGTGGAGAGGCGGTACGCGATATCACCAGTCGGGAAGTACTACGTCAAGGATGAGGATGGCGGCTCCATCGGCTCGCTCTCTCTTCGCCTTCCACCGAGCCACCATCGACGTCTGGTGAGCGGAAATTTCCGTCCGCAACTTTGGCCAGATATCCGAATCTTACTTGGTTTCTTTAGTTGTTTAATTCCTTAACCTGTTACCTGCGATTTGGAAGAAAAGATGCGGGACAGGACTGGCTCAAGATAACGCTCTCATCGTGACACCCAAAAAGAGGAAATTAGTTTGAGCAATCAATTGGATGAAACAAATCCTTCTTTACCCCCCGCTTTTTTTTTTTTTTATTTGGCAATTATAGGCTCCAAGTCAAGGAAGCAATGGTTGGAGGAGGCAACTTGTTCCAGAAGGTCCATGGCAAGACCATATTCCAGTACATGAAGGAGGACTCAACCCTGAACATGTACTTCAACAACGCGATGGCCGATCTCTCCGCGACGCAGACAAAGAAGATCCTCGAGGTCTACCATGGGTTTGATGGCATCTCGACTCTCGTTGACGTTGGCGGTGGAAAAGGCGCGACCCTTAACATGATCGTGTCGAAGTACCCCTCGATCAAGGGCATCAACTTCGATTTGCCCCAAGTCATCGAACATGCTCCTCCTTATCCCGGTACATTAGTTATCACATACATCCCTGGCTAGTCGCATTTATTTTGGTTCATAATATTTAGCGCGAAGTCATGCTCGCAAAAATTAGAGGCATGATTGCACCCGAATTAGGCCTCTAATAAGTTTGGTAAAAAATGGCGTGCAGGCGTGCAGCATGTCGGAGGGGATATGTTCGCGAGCGTCCCGGAGGGCGACGCGATCATGATTAAGGCAAGCTAATTGAATCCTTCCCGTTAGTTACGCTACTCAAATCGAAGCCGATTTTGTGAGCTGTGTCCTAACTTTATATGGCTCCGCAAATTGGGCAGGGCACGTGCCACAATTGGAGCGACGAGTCGTGCATAAAGTTTTTGAAGAACTGTTACAAGGTTCTGCCGGCGAACGGGAAGGTGATCGTGATGGACTTCATCATGCCGGACGAGCCGGAGGAGACGATGGCATCTAAGTACGTGTCGATGCTCGACAACGCCATGCTGATTCAGCCGGGAGGGAAGGAGAGGACCGAGAAGCAATTCGAGTACTTGTGCAAAGAAGCTGGATTCACGGGCTTTAAGGTCGCTGCCCGAGCTGTGTCTGCACTGGGAGTGATTGAGTTCACTAAGTGATTGGATGAAACTCGACCTGTCTCTGTTTTCTTTTTCCAGGCGGTCTTATGTACTAGCAGCAAATAAGATATTGTGGAATTCAATGTCTGCAATTAAGATTTTCCTCTTCTGGTTTAGCCTTAACCCTTTTTCTTAACAAGTAATAAAAGTGTTTGCCAATTGAATGCAAAAATCTCATCATAACTATATTACCCGCAAACAATTTCACGCACCCGGTGATGAATATTTGAATTACCAAAAGTCCACATATAACAAGAACAAAAAAAAAAATTTAATCGTATTTTTTTATTTCTTTTATTTCTGCAGATTCAAAATTCGAATATTCAAAAATATTTGATAGCTCATGATATTCATATCGATCTATTATGCGCCTCTGCATCTAGCATTTGGTAGACCTCATATAATAATTGTCCTAGCTCTTCCGTATCTTTTGTTTCATTCCCATAATCGGTCCAAAAGGGGAAGGACCTTTTGCTTGATTGGGATGGCAACCTGCTTGAGTAAACTTTATTCACATTGGAGCTCAAATCGGTTGTGTAGTCGAGCTACCTAGTCTAATCTGACTTTAGAATCTAAGTAAAATCTTAGCAATCTACCATTGAGATCGAGAAGCTTACTAGTATATTTGCTCGCTTCTATCCTTTAAGCATCATTTACCTCAGCCCCTTAAAAAACGTGTTTCGGGTTCAAAGACTAGATTCGGATGTAACGAACATTTCAATCAAATCGTAACGGTCATGTACATAATATCATATATCAGCATCACATGCTAGACACTTCGAGATAAGCTGTTGTAAAATGGAATGTGCAGGGTCCTCCTCCATAAACTAGTTTCGATGCATAATAGCTTTTCCTCAAAAACCATTCCCGATGGCATCATCGGAAGATATTATTATATTCTCGACTTATTGCCTGATTGCACTACAAATAATCACGGTGCCATAACCCTTGAACGAGTTTTCCCTTTAACTGAAAGGTACTTACCACCTTCTTGCCCAAGTAAAGACAACTCTCTGTCTTGGGACATGACATTGGGTGGTTTAAAGTGCTCACTCGTAAAAAATCATATCCTAACACGGACTTCAGGGCACCTTTTGTCGTCTTTTTCAGTTCTTTACGGAGAAAATAAAAAAGGCAAAGTGATTGTACATGCGCCTTATGATGTTAACTTTGTTTTTCCTTTTTGCCCCGGTATCTGGTTCGTTCTGACCAGGGAAGAGTCGGGAGTAAGAGAATGGCAGCTTTCGATTTCCCGTCAGGATTGCCGGAAGATGGAACATACTTTCTTCTAAAATCTCTATCCTCGAGCAATATCACATCCTTGTACTTCATATCAATAATAACAAAGGATACGTCGCCACATGGCGTGCAAAACCGCGTTGCCGGAATATTGAATGTTTATTCGGGTTGACAAATGAGAAATAATCTGAACAATGGGGGGCCAATAGACACTGACGTCCATCCAAAGCTTGGAGCAACATCAGATGACGGTGGTCTTGCATTGATTTCAAACAATATCTGATTGAGAAAATTTTGTCACTCCATACTCACCGCAACTTCTTACGGGTCAAGTGTCTTAAAGATTGAACATCCAGAAGGAGTTTTCGTCAACTTTGGTGGGGGAGAAAGTTCCGGCTCTGCCACTTTTTCTCCCTTTGATCACCACCACGTGCGTTGAGATTGGACTACTTAACTGAAATGTCAAAATAGCGATTTGTAGGTATTGTTCGATTAATATGATAAATTCGTCGATCGAGTTTAAATACGATTATTCTTCTCACCTTCGGTTCTAGATAGACAAAAGCAAGTCCGGATAAACTTGTGCCAAAATGTCGCTGCCATTATCCTTGCTCGGCCACCAACCAAGCTTTGGACTGACAGCTTGCCGGAAAAAGGATGAAATACCTTGTGTGACTATGCGAAGACTATTTTGCACGGTGCGACTTTGGGATCGAGCCTACTTTTCAAAGGACGAATCAGGATACATGATTTCACTTTTAGACATTATCTTTTAGGGTACGTCTCACTAGCGTTTCTATTAAACGAAGAAGATTCTTGACTCAACACCAGTTATAAGCAAGCTAGTAGCCATTCACTTGGGGGAAATGCACTCGCTGGCAGAGAGAAATTGGAGTCTTCCTCATGCTAACGATGACAACTTTTGGGTTCACTCCATCAGGTGCTGTTTCCATCAATCTATGAAATGGGCCAAGATAACCCCGTTTAATTCTACCCATTACTTCCGGTTCCTCCCATTAAGTGTTTCCCTTTCATTCGACCAACTACTCCACTACTTAGTTCCTAAATGTGTATATAAACCAATGAGGTTTGCTTCTACTCTTTCTATATGGGAATGGGGAGGTGAAATGTTCAAATTGTTACATTCTAAGGGAGGTTAGGGTGTAGACAATTTAACTTCATAAGTGGGTTTCGACTCTTACGTTCTATAAGGAGGCATTGTAAAAATTTGAGAGTAAAAGTTAGAGTAAGAGTAGAATGAGACTATATATATATGAAATTTTATAAACGTAAATACTTTATTTAATAGATTATTAGGGAAGTAATTTGGTGTATTAAATGCAAAGAACTTGCGTGATATCCTTATGGGTGGTGCTTTTTCCACTCCCACCGACAAAGGCTCCCTATTATAGTGTTGTGACAATATTAATGTTTGTAGGTTTACCTTTTTTAAGCATCCTTTTTCGTTCGGTCGTAGTGTCGCATTAGTTTTCTTCTTTGCCTTTTTTCGTGGGTCCATTTTCTTCTCCTCCCGTACTTCTCTCCGTTCACTCTTAATTCCATCCATGGCTCAAGCCCTGGTAATATCAATCGAAAAAACAAAGAAGGCTGCCACAACAGAGAACTAAAGGATCTTGCATTGAACTTCCTTATTACGATTTAAACATGGGGATTCAAACAATTGGCGGGCTCAGACTTGAGGATCAAGTTTTCAATCACCTCTGCGGCCCTCTTAATCATCGGCTATGGCAGCGGCCGAGATCGGCATGGAATTTAGAGAGACGATGAGGGAGAAGACGGGCAAATCCACACCAATCTTAAGGATGGGATTGTCATTATTGAAGGGGACATTTTCAGTTTGCGTAAACAACTCGACAAGAGCAGGGGCGAATTCAAACTATGGATCTGGAGGTTGGTAGATGATGGCCAATCAGTGATGATAGTGATGATTAGGACCATGAAGACAAAAATGGAGAAACATACATTACTGACGATATTCATGAGGATTTTGGTGAGGACTTCAACTCCTGGAGATGAATCTTTTTATGGGAGTTTTTCTCGTCTTCGTGATCAATCAATCGAAGAGTTTGACGCGGAATGGGACAACAAATAACGCAAAGCGGAAAGGACGAAATGGGGGTGAAGAGTGAAGAGATTCGAGATGTCCTTTTTACTGACGGATGAGCTTTGAGTTAAAGAAATGAAGATGGAAGAGGTTTAATTGGGTGAGGAGGAGGTTTATGCAAATCTCGACTTCAACTTTGAGAGTTGCTTGTGTTAGTGACAAAGTCTTTTATTTTTATTTTTATTTTTTTTGTGTGCTAATGACGGTCGTTGTGATGTCAAAAACTTGTCTATTATTGGTGGGAGAGGGGTGTTTTATAGAGAGAACAGAGAAAAATAAATGATTAAAAGGAAAGTGGCACAGCAAGAAAAGAGAGAGCAGCTGAAGAATGCTTCAAAAAAGGTGGGACCCACAATTATTAATATTGTCAAAACATTATGATGGAGAGTATTTTAGTCATCGGAAGAGTGGAAAAAGCACGACCTATTCTTTTCTACATCCGGAATGATTGTACGGGTACATACAAAGGATGTTTACTAGCTACTCATTCGAATAACAAGAAATTGGGCAACTTCATGTAGATCACCTATAATATTTTATAAATATATATATTCCTGGAAGCAAACTCCCAACAAATTTGATACACACAAAGATAGTCTCTCACTTGTATAACTCCATGACCGTCCAAAGATTACTAGCGACACAAGCGACTTTCAACTCGGAGAAACCGGCAGCTTTGGACAAGGCCCGGAATTCCCTCTCCGTTCTCTCTTGGCCTCCTGGTTGCATCAACATGGTGTTATCGAGTGTCGAGGCGTACAGCGACGCCGCACTTGTTTCCGGGTCCTCCGGCAACACCACACCTATCACTATCGCTTTACCTTTACTCGACAATGCCTCGTAGCAGTTCTTCAATATTTTGATGCAGTTCTCATCGGTCCAATTATGCAAGGTATCCTGTAAATTCGTAATACTTTCACACAGTTATCATTGACGATGATGATATACCATTTCGGTATGAGTTTCAAAATTTGTAAAATCATCTTTTCTTCAGGTGTTACTCTATATTCACCTTGATCATGATGGCGTCTGCCTTTGGAATGGTGGAGAACATACTCCCGCCGACATGCTGGATCCCTACGCATCATGGAAAAAATTTGTGACCAGAATTCAGTTCAACCATATGTCCCTATTAACTAAAGCATGAAATTAATGAAGAGAATTTCTCTAATCAGGATTGGAGAAAAAAACATGATCCACTTATAAAAGCACCACCAGCTTGTATGAGGAGAGAGAGAGAAAGAGAGGGTTACCGGAATAAGAAGGTGCACTTTCTATTACATGGGGCAAATCAAAGTTGATGCCCTTGATAGAAGGGTACTTGGAGATGATCATATTGAGGCACTTGCCGGTTCCTCCAGCCACGTCGACTAATGTTGTCAAACCTTCAAAACCTTGATAAATTTCGAGAATTTTTCTCATGACTATTGTCGTCAGAGCGGCCATCGCCTTGTTGAACGTATTGTTAAATGCTGGATCAATATCCATGAACTCAAAAATCGAAATTCCATGAACTTTCTTAAATTGGTTGCCCCCTTCAAGTATATGATCATCCAATTGCAACCTGCACAAGTAATGCGGGGGCAAGAACATTACATGAAGGAAGCATTGAGAACGGAAAATATGATATACGTTACATAGAGGAAGTTTTGATGCTCTGATTTACTGAATTTTGATCATTTCCCTGAACATAGAGAAATTGTAACGTAAGGATGTCTAACGTTAGATAAATGACATGATGTGTCCAACAGAGTGAGCATATCAAAGTTTTGCCATGAATCACTGCATAAAAGTCTAAAACTCAACTTAGCCCAGTCAAATCGCATGCTTATCACCGAAGTAGATCAATGGTGCGTTTAGGCCCATAAATATGGACCTCAGCACTTATTTGTTATTTCACGCATCCATTAGCATGTGAATATATATAATTAAAACAAAAATGACAGCCCAAACCAAGAACCGCCTGGACGGACTAAACCGCCGATCCATTCCTGTTTTCGATTCTTAAAAGTGGAACCAATATCCGGGTGATCCGATTCTCAATCCCAAGGAAGAACCGAACCGGACCAACTACATATATTTTTAATTTAAAAAAAAATAAAAGTAACCGTTTTTTTTTTTAATTATCTATTTCTTCATTACATATAGTATCAAGTTGTGGGGAAAAAAAAGTGATAGGGGTTCTCAATCCTAGGATCAATTGGTCCAGTCTCTTTTTCCCAATTTTGAGAATCGGGATCCGTATCACTCCTAAGCAAAACCTAGATTGCAATCCTCTCTAATCTCTAATATTTCACTCGATATTGCAATACAAAACTAAAATACGAAGGAACGCTGGTTTTTAGGCGAGACATAAAAGTAGCCTATATAATATTTTTCACTTGGGTAGGGCGTACCAAACTTGCTGCGCCGCCGGATGGAAGGAAAGTTCCAACAACGAAGCCAACGAGCCCTCTTCCCCTTCCTTCACAAAGAAGCGAGCTGCCGGCGTGAGGCCGTACAGCCTCTCGACGGCCCGCCCGTCGTCCCTTTCGCGCACCTCGCAGCTCAGGAGTGAGTGGCTCGCGAGGAGCCGCAGCATCCGGTCGAGCTTCGGAGCGGCTTCCGAGTTCTGCGTGGCGACCTGAGAGGCGACCTCGGAGGCCGACACCCGAGCCCCCGGGCCGGCTCGGGCCAGGATGTCGAACACGCCGAGCCGGGTGGCCGCGTTGAGGACCATTGGGAAGACGTGGGAGCTCGCGAAGAGCAACGCGTGGACCCATGTGTTGTCGGCCGCCTCTGGATCGCCAGCGATGGAGGGTGTCATGGTGTTCTGGGCAGGAGCCATTTTTGTGTTGTTGGAGGAGTTGTGTGATGCGTATGGTTTTCTCTTTTCTTATGATTGTGGAAGTGAAAAAGCTCAGTTTATGTATGTTTTTCTCACTGCATCGCATGCTTTCATGACGTCGGATGTTTCTCGAAGTAATTTTCAACTTTGCAACGATCGGTCAAATAGTTCACGCTGGCTGGCTTTCTCTAGAAGGACCATTTTTTAACAAGAGTTTGTGCGTATTGTCAATTAGAATGACTCGATTCAATGGTTAGGCGATCAACAATTTGACGATTGTCGCGTTCACATTGTAATAATATATTATCTAGATTAATATAAGGGCGACATCTTATTATACATACATATTTTATATATGGGTCCACTTGGAGGAAACGATTCATTTCAATTTTTTTCTTTTTTGAGAATTCTATTAAATATTGTAAAATAATACATCCAGCACTTATGTTAGACAATACCACGTTTGACTTACTAGAAGAAATTTAGCACGAAATATTCACTAAAAAATAGAGAAATGCGGAGCCCATATAATTTTGCTCGACTGAGAAAATTGAATTTTAGAAAACCGTAAGTTGTGTTGTTGAAGTTGTACATGTGGCAAAAACATGCCCATGTATTTTAGAACTGTGGATCTTAAATCGATTGTGTGAACTTGTTTCTATCACTTCATCAAATTGGTGTACCCACTTTCTTGTGATTTGCTTTGTCCAACTACAAATTGTTGGTGGACATATGTCTAAACTTACCATTATAGGTTCAAAAAACACAATTTATAAAATTCATTCGTGTGGCCCGATTGTCTAATCAATGATTTATATAAATTATTATAGAACACAATGTCTATAAATTTCACAATGTCTAGTATAGTTAAGAATTAGTCTCATTCGAAATACAATTTAGAGCTTTTGCCAAACAAAAATACCTTTTTATTTCTTCCATCTTAAGCATTTAAAGTTATCAGCACTTCAATTCAAGTGTTTATGTTTTATATATTTATTATTCACAATTATCAAATAAACTACGTCATTTATTGAATAAAACCGAGGTATTAATATTTTCTCAATGCTATGAAATTTCAGAAATAGTTTTCGTAACTCATGTGGCAAAAACATGCCCATGTATTTTAGAACTGTGGATCTTAAATCGATTGTGTGAACTTGTTTCTATCACTTCATCTCTCATCAAATACTGGTGTACCCACTCATTTGCTTTGTCCAACTACAAATTGTTGGTGGACATATATTTCAAAAAGCACACAATTTATAAAATATTCGTGTGGCCCGATTGTCTAATCAATGACAATGTCGATATATATTAAGATTAATTTACAAAATTACAAGACCCGTCCCCCTAGTAGATATTGAACTGATTGTTTATCGATTGCTTACGTTGGATATGTCATATCCTAAGATATTTTAACTTGACTAGTTCATTCAATCTTCTCCTCACATGTCCCCATCTTTCTTGCAATTGTTTTAACATGTCTCGCCTTTATGCTAATAGTCATCGCAGGGTAAAGCTTTGTGAAGGCCAATCGTAGAGCGGAGAGGTGTCATCATTTCATTATTCTAGTTCAACTATAGTGGGCTTCACGCTTCATTTGAACAATGTGACAGCTCAATTATATATAGAAATAATTACCAAAAAAGTCTCAAACTTATTTTCTTTTGACCAATTGAGTCATAAATCTTTTATAATTACTCCCGATCAGTTCATCCGCGCAAAATTAGGCGGCGACGTCGCGACCTTTTTTAATAATATTTTTTTTTGAAATGTTTTACTAATTTTTATCCCTTTTTCCCCCTTCTCCCTCTTCCTTCTTCCTCCCTCCTCCCTCCTCCTTCCTTTGGCTTCGGCGGGCTTGCCTTGCTAGTCGATGAGCTCGTGCCCAGTGACGGCAAGGCGAGGAAGGCCTTGCCAGACGCAATGGCAAGCCCGCCTTGCCAAATTCGGTGAGGGCTCACCCCGCCGTCATTGGATGCGAGCTCACCGACTAGCAAGGGAAGCTCGCCGAATCGCCTCGCCAAATTCGGTGAGGTTTCGCCTCGTCAGTTGACGCTGGGCGTGAGCTCATTGAGGCGGGTGAGGCGAGCCCTCGCCAAACCTAGCAGCTCATTGATCGGCAAGGTCCCCCTTGTCAAATTTGGCAAGGGTTCGCCTCGCCGGTGGTTGGGCGAGCTCGCCCTCGCCTAGCGACGGTGAGGCAAGCTAGCCCGCCACCTCGGTTAGGCAACTAGCCAACCCTCCTCTCTGGCTGGTTGCCGGAGCCAAAGGAAGAATGAGGGAGGAGGAGAGGAGGAGGAAGGAGGGAGGGGGAGAAGGAAAAAAAAAAAAAAAGAGAGAGAGAAAAAGGAAAAAAAATTAAAAGATTAATAAAATATTCCAAAAAATAAAATATTATTAAAAAAAAAAAAAGATCGCCGACGCTAGTCGGCTGCTATGCCCGAGCGCCAGCCGGCCAATTTTGGTTGGATGAACTAATCGGGAATAATTGTAAAATATTTAATACTCAACTAGTTAAAAAAAAAAAGTTTAGAATTGAATTGGTACAATTGTAATAAATTTATGATTTTTGTGGTAATTTTCCTTATATATATATATACAAAGTTAGGTATAACAATACCAACAATTTCTTATCCTGCTGCTGGCTCTAAATTTTTATTTTGTTTATTTGAGTCTTTGAGCTATGTGATTTTTTTTTCCCGTAATAATAGTCCATCCGTTAAAAATTCAACAAAAGTGAGGACGTCGCAATTTGCCGTCAAAATGCAACATTTGCATTCTTATATGGTGAGCAACCCAAATCAATATAATTCCAAAATACAAAACAAAACCATTTCAAAAAAAATAAAAATAAAAATAAAAGAGAAGAATTCAAGAAAACAACAAATTTGACAAACTACGAAAGAAGAAGATTAGGGAAAGCGAGGAGCGGCAGTGAAATGGAAAACATCTTTTAACCACAAGAAAAGTAAGACGCAGACAAAATCCAAAACTCCAACCCAAAACATGGACCAACATCAGATTCCGAAGTCGGGACGGTGAGAAACAAGTCAAATTTCGACCGTTGATGACGGAAATGGGCGTAGGTAGACTGCGAGGAAAAGGCGACACGCGGCACTCAGGCGGTGGCACTGGGCACACACTCAATATTCACCACAACTTGCAGGCCGAAGCGCGATAGAATTGAACTTTCAAAGGACGGACGTCGAGTTTGGTGGGAAGAAGGTTGTGGCTCTATAACTTGACTTTGACCCCTGACCTGTGCCCACATCCGTGATGAAGGTCGTTAAGTGCCGTGTACTGCAGAATAGCATTCTGTCGTATTCCTGGAAGAGCTGATTGAACTTGAACCTAGCTGGTCCCCCCACAAGAGCGTTTAGTCATACAAAATTTAATCTAGATAAGTGAGAATTAATAGTAACTTGGAAATCGAAATACCATTCATATTTGGCTCGAAATAGCTAAATGCCTGTCCGAATAAATTTTAGCGCCCAAATGTGGCCCACCATTATGCTCACTCGACCACCAGCCAAGCTCGAACGAATAGACTGCTTAAAGGCGCCGTCCACGCGTCCCTATCTAGTGTTGAAATGCAACACTTTAGCCTTAAAGCATAGCTTAAAAACATAGGCAGTGACGTCACGCAATAGAAAATTCATTATTCTTTGAAAAGTAGCCCGTAATTCATTCATGGCTCGAATCATTTGCGTTAAATTAAGTTTTGTAGGTTAGCCGCAGAAGACCCATCTTCTTGTGCTTTCTCGGTCTTGAACAAAACTGAAAGAAAAGAAATGACGAAGACGGCCCCAATCGAACAAAAACGATGATTCAACCTTCCTGAGAAGCTTGAGATAGATGCCGAGGGAATGGATTTGTTTAGAGCTTTGAGCAACATATAACAAAATATTACTTTGAGATGATGCCATTGTCCGCTCACATAAAGATTGAATTAAAGTTTCTTACAGATAAAGAACATGATGAGTCATTGACGAGGCAAAAAGAACCAAGAAAATTGACAGCCGTAGTGTAACCAAACCTCGTGAAGTATTGGGTGCCTCACAGCCTTGTGATGAAGCAAAGAATGGTAATAAATTGGATGAATGATTGAGGAGTCGTAGCTTTCTATTCTACATAGAATTACACAATCAATGGCATATTTTTGGGCTAACTCCATCAGGTCCACGACCACTGAGGCCAGCAACCGTTGCAGACCTTTGCTTGTGTCCGAATTGCAAAGCAGCGTCTCCTGACGACAAACACCGCTTTCCAAAGTGTGGCATTTAACAGTTTTATCCTCATATGCATCAAAAGATAAGGCCACCACGAATGACGCCAAGAAACCGGGTGGAGAGGGTCTTACCATGTTTGCTATTCAGTCAATCTCTACTTGATGGGTATTCCGTCGCTCATCTGATCGATGACGAAACAGCTTAGCTACACGTCTCCTTTCACAATCCTGTGAAAGGCATAAGTAATTGGACAATTAGAAGCAGAGACATCTTCATCACAATTTCGACACGCTTGTAGGATTTTGTTTGATTTCAAGCCTTGATACAATCTTAATACAGATTTATATAGAATAAGCTACTTACCTTGAACATATTAAGATGAAATGGTTTCTCTGGGTTCATCCTTCTCAACTTCTGGTATGTGTAAGCAAAACTAAGCTGATCACGAGGAGTAAACCGATCAATCTCATTGAACCATAGACAGGAAAACAGATTTGACATTGGTGTGTGTGCCCTGACAATAAAAGATCCTTCCGGCACATCTACAAGTAATACATTAAAAATAGTGAGAACAAATCCAAATTAATGAATTTTGCAGCAACTTAGACCCACATAAGAATTGAAGATTCAAATGATCATTAGGGGAAAAAAAGCGTACTGCTAGAGAGAAGTTTCATTGGATCCAATGGATTGAATCTCTTGAGGCCATCAGACTGGTAGAATGTGAACTGCTGGTCTATGATACTGTGGTTGTACTTGTTCAACCTCTTATTTTGAGCTACTTCTTCCCAAACACAATGCCGATCATAGTGGTTAGATATTGAATATTCATAACCTTTCCGCCACAAGAAATACTCCAAAATGAGCAAAGGGTCCAATTGGAGTCGGAGCTTGCTGTCCAACCAAATTGAATACCTGCAAATTGAAACACACACAACATATGGATTGCTGAACATTCCATTAAAAAGCAAACATTCAACACCCCTCCCTCCAGTCCACCATGTTGATTCTATGATCATCGTCATATGCACAGACAACAGAACCCAAAATAAGTCTTAGCTCTATTTACTGTTTTCGACTTAGACAGCAGCAGTTCTATCTCTTTCCTTTAAAATTTGCACTAAAATGCATTAACATTTTCTCATGGACAAACCAACACCAAGCAAAATACTGTCATTAATAATCTCATTGAGATGCTCCATTATGTTTGCACCTCTTTTATTGTGCACAGAGGGTAAGATTCACTAAGAAACTATTCAAGTACAGTTCCTTTGGAAGGAACTTGCGAGAGTAAATAGGCTACTTCTTTGAAACTTATAGCCAAATCATCTTTAGCTAAAAAATGTTCACGTCTGCTTCCAAGGAAACAACGCTTAATCTTTGCATATATAGCTGCAGAAATATAGGAAATAGGTCAACAGATGCTGCCTAGTAATATGCAGCTGAATCTGTTGGCCACATTTTGCTCTACTGCAGTTGTCAAGACAGTCAAAATGATGGCCTAAATCCCTGTCAAAGCATGCTGCCTAGTAATATGCAGCTGAATCTGTTGGCCACATTTTGCTCAACTGCAATTGTCAAGACAGTCAAAATGATGGCCTAAATCCCTGTCAAAGCATGCAGTGGATGAGTCAAGGGCCCAGATATTTTATAATAGTCACTATAGACCATCTGTTTTATGGGGGCATGGAAACTGTTCAAAGTTGCAAAGGATAACAAACAAGAACCACAGTGATGAAACCAGGGGAATGCAACCGGACCAGTTCTACCAGGAACCAGACCTGACTACCCTGAAAACAGGTCTGGTTCCCGGTTCCAAGTGAAAACCCACCCAGGATCCGGACCGACTGGACTAGTTTCAGAACTGGTTTCTAGGCTGAGGTTTTATAAAAATTTATTGCAAATTTAAGTTGTTTGTTTTGTTTTCAGGTAGTTAGAATTTGGAGCAATATTTTTATGGATGAATGAGGGATTAATTATATAATTTATGTTTTATGTTACGTGTCTGAACTTTTTATCATTTATAATCGTACATGACTACGTGTTTATCTTATGACTTGCCGCTTTTGGCAGATAGGAATTTTTGTTGTTCATCTTTTGCTTTAAATCATTTTATTGCTCAAATTATTTTGTCGTAAAAAAATGAAACCAGAAAAAGGAACAAAAATAAAATAGGTTATCGAGTAGACCCTAGAACCAGACCAGGAAAACAGGTTACGTTCCAGACCCAGTTCCAGAGCAAACAGGATAGGTTCCAAGTTCCTAAGAACCTGTTCTAACTGGGAAGGTGCCAGGAAACCCATCCACCCAGGAATCAATCACCCCTAGGTGAAACTACCCAATCACTTTACTTCACATTACATAATAAACCATTTTAGCTTACCTTGCAGATGGAAAAAGCCGATGCGACAAAAACTTCGGTATCTTGCCAACTCTCCGCATATCATCATATGGTAGATTTTTACCACCACAATTTTCCAAAGACCAATGAAACCCATTGTATCCACCATATGGCCCTCAGAAGTAAGCGTCTGCACGGTAACTTCATCCACGAACATAACAAAGCAGACATTTTTCCTAGACAAACGAGTGATCTGCAACAGATAGTGCTAGTAGAATCAGCCATGAGAAGTACAAAACACTTTTGAAATTCCCATACATATATCAAGTAACTAGAGCAATTCTGGTCATATAGCATGCATAACATGTTGATAATATAAATGACCTACAAAATAGTTCTTAAAAGTTTGACAAGTAAAGAAGTTGGTATCCATAGGCATTTGGTGAAAGCAAATGCCTGTATTTTGTCTTACTAAGAACATTCATCCGAAACAGCATTAAGTACCAATCCCCATTGGCATGTCATCGTGCATCCATGCATTACAAGAAAGGATTTACCTAAATCTAACACCTTAGTTGGCCATCAGATTTCAACTGAAGTGGGGGATGACGCACCAAAGGAATCATAACAAAAGCACATCACCTTCCCCATTAGATTCCCTGTCGAGGAGTATGATTTAACTATTGAATGGTATGAACACTTAATAATCCAGACACGCATGCTCTTCATTTTCATGAAAGATCAATCTTCTGCTCATCTTTCCTTTCAGGCTTAGAGCATGCTCTTTTTGATGTAGCCAGCTTGCAGAACATTCTCTTTTCCCTTTTGTTTTAAAGGTAAACATGCAGTATATTTCAACCTTAATATCAAAGTACATGCAAGGGTAACAGTAAAGTCTAGTCTAGATGGGAGAACCATGGTAAGGAAGATTTTATTCCTCTTATTCTGGATAGCAGGTAACTCCTAGGGACTTTTCCTTCAATATATATGTGAGCCACATGTCCTAGGAAGGTAATGGAGGTGCTACAAAATTGGCCAACAAGGAAGGAAGCAAAGAGAACAGTATCTTCTACTTATCAACTCCAACATTCGCTTGGCTTTTTGTATCCTGAGATGAAGTGGAATATGGAACCCAGGAATTATCCCTGGATAGTCTCTTCTGCTCAGAATTGCCTTCTTTTGTCGTGAGATGTATAATTTTGTGTCTGTTGTTTGTTTCCAATGTGGGCTGTGCCTGTGATGTTAGTCTGTTTTGAATGTTCTCAGGTCTGCACTTTATTCTTGTAAATACTGTTTATCTGGTTTAGTTATATATTCCTTCAGTTTTACCAGAAATTCCAACAGCTTCAGGCTGTTTCAGAGTTCAGTACAGACAAAACTGAACAGGTATCACTGACTGATGAACTGATGATGGAGGTTGAATGCCTTAACCAGAGGGATTAAAGGCATCCGATTGAGCAAAATAGCCTTCCTTTAAGACAAACTTTGGAGAGAAAGAAACAGGGAACCTATCCTAGAGGATCAATAAAATTGCCGATTGGAGGAAGCTTTGGATTAATGTAGGAAAACTTGCCCATCAAAATGGGGACCAGTAAAACCTTCTATGCATTCTATAACCGCACACAAATTCAGTGAAAAAGTTGGGAGATAATCTCAGGACGACCTCTGTCAATAGTGGCAAAACAGTCTTTATACTATAAGGGATACTATCAAGAAAGTGGAAGAACACATACATCATACAACTTCATTCTCCATCCAACTTCATCAAGCCTGTCTGTTGTTTCTCTTGACCTTCTACTTAGCTTTGGTCCTTCAAAGGATGCATAAGAATATGTTTTGGTAAATGGCAAGTAACTATTCTATCTCTTGTTATATTACCAAAAGCACTTAGCCATTTAATGTTTCATATAACAATCTATTTTAAATTTGAACATTACCTCTTATTTACACAATTTTCTCTAGGCAACCCATCCAATTTCTAATAGCAGTCGTCCGAAGAAGATCGCATTTCCCCACATATATACATATGTACATATGTATGTATATACACAAAGTCCAAATTATTTCTGTAACGTTGCATTTCTCCCCTGATACTACTTAAGGGGTGTTTAAGATGATTCTTGCTTTTAGATTTTGGACAACCGCTCGTTTCTTTTAGCTGTGGACTTTTGCTTAAACTTTAATAGCTTAAAATCATACTTGTAGTATAATGGGGTACCTTAAGTCTTTAGGAACATATAAAGAGTAACATTTCAAGCTTTTATCTCAAATTTTTTATGTTATCTGCTTAAAAATATAATGTTTTTAATATTGGCCCAAAAGGGCCTTTTGATAACACTTTATATACAATAATATTAATCTTTTCAAGACCATCGTAAAACCAAAACGTAAACTAAAGCAACCACTAAAATGTATGTAATGTACTTCAATAAGGAAATCAAAGCCAATGTCAGAAAATATTAAATGGGACATAACTTGATGGGATGACAAGGAACAGGCATATGCAACATATATACTTCTTTCTTTTGCATCATCCTCCAACCGTATTCTTACACAAGTGGAAGGGAATACAAAAAAGCAGTGTCACTGAGAATATGTTTCATCTATAACCATATGAGAGAACCGGCAATAATATATTCATACAGGCCTTTAACAGAAAGGTAACATAAAAACTAAAACATCAAGTTTTTGAACTATGATGGGTGGTGAGTGCTACCTCAAGTAGAAGTACAGAAGAAAATCACTTTGGGTTCTCTTTATAAGGAAAAGATGCACAAACACACCCCCTCTGGTTGAGAAAACTTCCAAACAAACAGGCTAAGCAGCAAACTTTCAGATTCTGATAGGAAAATAATAAGGAGAAAAACACACCATCTTATTAGCAGGTGTCCTCAAACGGTCAGAATTCCCAAAGATGCAAGAGCTTACAGCAATGTGGCATCTACTAATGTAACTTGCGTCGTCCTCTGATAAGTCAAATCCTGTACTTGGGAATCCATCAGGACTTCTCACAAAGCCACAGTGCATTTTCTGATCACGAGCCAAGAACGAGTCCTCTCGTTGTTGTAGAGTTTGATGCCCAGCAAACCTGGGCTCCCATTCTGCTTGCCAATCAGGCTTTTCCTCTATCTCTACATACTGCAGCGCAAATCTGGCAAATTTTCGACTCTCTAATGGCTCAACAAGCTGTGCAGTAGAATTCAATAGCTTCATCTCACAAGAGCCTGATCATTTCTTTATGACGTCAGGCAAAAGATACCACAGCACTCAAAACAACAGATGGCAAATTCACCAATGACTAAAGAACAACTCTCTGTTTCCAAATGTAGATAACCTTGGTTTTGAGCCCAACTGTTCTATTCCCTAATAATAAACTGAAGTTCCATCAAACCTCAAATTTCACAGTGCATATGAATTCACTTATTAAATACAGGCAGCATGAAACATCCTGTCTATAATCACTTCATCATTGAATTACTTCTCAATGCTGTAGTGGAAGGTGTAATGAATCACAAATTTGATGGCTTTTTGAGCATGCAACATCTATGCTACCAATTAAAATTTAGATATGCATTATTTCCACAAAGAAGTAGTCTATATATCTTGATTAAAATGGGTCAAAGTACTCAAAGTCGATACAATGCAACGAGCACACACTCAACTTCTTAAAAATGTATTAGTGATGAAAAACCAGAAGGTTCACATGAAAAGAAAAAACTTGAAAAAGAGGAAGGTAGACAAGCAAAACTTACGGCGTTTTGATTTTCTTTTAGTTGACTTTTTAGTTGCACGACCATCACTGACACTTTTACGCTTGGAATTTGTTGCAAGACTATCCAAACTATTGTCGGATTCCTTCTTAGATGATTTTTTTGATACTTCATCAGCTACCTCAGCAACATTTCGACCCTTGGTACCAATTTCAAACTTATTTGAGGATTCTCGACCATTTCCTTGGTAAGACTTCTTATTTACTTCACGAGATACGGTCAAATCAGAATCATCTCCATCATCACTCAAGACATTATCATGCGCATCATGGAGATCAATACCATCATATTCATCCTCAGCATCAAACTCTTCATTTTCATCCCCAGTATCAGATAACTCATTCTTATTGCCAGTCTGCTTTATTGATTGGCCAGAACTTTTCAGCGATGCCTCATATTCTGCTTCATACATTTTCAGTTCATTGCGCCCAGCCTCATTATATAGTCCGACTCCTCTTCGATTGACACCTCGAGAATCATCAACTGAGGACTTCTTGCTACCATTTTTCCCTTTCGTGGACATGCGGCTCTTATCTGAAGATTCATTGTTAGAAGTCCCTTTAGTGTTCTCCACTGCTTCTTCACTGTAATCCTCATCCCTTCTCCTATCATCCCGGTCCCAATACCTCGAATCCCGCCCATGCGCTACCGAACCCCGTCCAAATCCAAGGACTTTGACATTCTCAGTTCGTGTTACGTTTGCAAGGAAGTCAAGGTCGCTTTTCAAGTCATCTTCTTCGCCACGGTAACTATTTCTATCTGCCAAAAAATTAGAAGGAAACAAACGCTTAAACGCACAATTTGAGTAACCAATATGGTCAAACTAAACTACCTAAATAGTGCTTTCACAGTATTACTATAAATGATGTCATAGGTAGTACGCTGATAAAAAAGAAAGATAGCTGATCGTCTGTATAGAGCCCAACATCGAAGCAAACCAACATTACCCTCGTCTCTATCTTTGGTACCAAGGGCAAAAATCGACCTGATTTTGAGCCAGATAGTGCTGTTGGAATGACAGCTTGAGATACATTTTTCAGTTCCGAAGGAAACATAAACTCTTTCGAATGCCTTTCAACTCGATAGGGTCGTCAGGCATTCAATTGCACGACCTCAAATCGAATCAATCAAAAAATGGGAACACCTAATGCGACCTCCGCAACCAAAGAAAGCAACGCTCGATGAAGCGAAGCCGCTACTAGATCACTAAATGCCAACGAACTGAAGTCGCAAACAGATATTCCGCTTCGAGCAACAACCTCCAGCAACTACAAATCACAAAAGAACAACCACATCGAAGGAAGAGAAAAGAGAGCTGCAAGCCCCGGGAACCAGAACCGACCTCTGCCCTCCCTGGAGAGGCAATAGTAAGCCAACGCCGTCACGGCCAGGCCCAGGGAGAGGACGACCGCGAGGGCGCCGATGGAGCACCGCCGGCCCTTCTCAGATCGGGCGAACCGGCGGTGGCGGCCGGGCTTGTGGTGGTGGGGGGCGGCGGGGGCGGCGCGAATCCCGATCGGGTGGTGATCCGGCGCGCCGTTGGGGTGGTGGAGGTCGTGATCCCGGTACCCGAACTGCCTGTACTGCGCCATGCGGGTCTCATTCCGGCATTCCCGATTCGGCCCGCGGGGCTCCCGGCATCGTCAATCTGCGCCTGCGCCTGCGCGTGTGCACGGGACTACGCCCGCGAGCGAGCGAGCGAGCCAGCGCAGGAGTCGGCGAGGATCTATGGAGGAATTTCGCACTCTAGCAGCTTTCGGTGAATCGGAGAGAGAGAGAGAGAGAGAGAATCTGAGTGTTCGTAAGCGAGCGAGCGAGCGTGTGCGATTTTTAATTCCAAATCCGGAACCGATCGATGATGACGATGGGGGGAGAGGCAAGCCATTAAGGAGTGTGAAAGAGAGAATTGGAGGTAGAATTACGGGAACGCCCCTCGTTTTGATGGGCCAAAACGGCGCTCGCTCTTCGGCTCAGCCGGTCACCGTGGTCCGGAAAGGTGAACCGATGGGAGGAGATAAATGAGATCTAGCGGAGCGATCTACCAACTTCCCCTTTGCTTAGAAGCAAATTGGGGTGTTTTTTTTTTTATTCTTTTTTTAAATTTTATTTTATCTTTTCATTTTGGATAAATGCATATTTAACCCTTTTAAGTTTGGGCGTTTGTGCGATTTGATTCTTTTAAAATATTATTTTAAGAGATCGACTTCTCTAATTTTTCGAATTTAGTCATTTTTATCTATAAATTTTATCACGTGCAATCAAATCCTCTAACTTTTTGGATTTATTTGCATAAATCCTTTGATCAACCACCCTAACTAAGCTATTGAATCAATTAACGACGTGGCATTATCTATGGAACAGAAATTGACACGTAAACAATATTTATCACAATGTGTAAACAGAATGTTTGATTGCATAAATCCAGCAAGTCAAGGGATTATTGTGCAAAATAAAACTTAGAGGATAAAATTTTATAAACTCAAAAAAGTTAAGAGGATCAAATTGGACAATTGCTCAAGCTGAGAGGACTAAATCTGTGCTTAATCCGTTCGTTTTGCCTTCTTCTTCTTTTTCCTTTTTTGCTATATAAACCTCTATTGACATGATATAATCAAAGTTATTCACCAGTTGAAGTTAAGAGAAAATCACCAGCCAAACTATGGGGTTTCGATATTTGTGACATATTCAAAAGAATAAGAACAGTCTAATGAAGCAAGTAGTCCAAGTCCATCTCATATCATAGCTAGGCATCTCCATTTGGATTAGAAAAAATAAATGAATTGGAAAATTAAAAAATGACTGTTCATGAAAATATTCAGATATAAATTGTTATTGATAATGATAATATTTTACATTATTTAATTATTTTAATCGATATAAGCAATTGTTTTTAGGAAAATAGTTTCCTCAATATTAATTTTCCACATCCAAACTCTAGCCAAGGATTTGATTTAGAAAAATTAACTTTGAAACTTAAAGGAAAGAAAATGAATTCGGTGAATTTAAACCAATATTCCCCCGTCTAAACATACGAATCATGAGATCGTTCTTTTTTTAGATCACAAGCCTAGGATGATGATGATAACGATAATGGGGGAAGGCATATAATCTAAGACGATTCTGACTTTGAAAAGACGTGGAAATATCATGAACCTTTCGAAGTTGTTTGACCGACAGTAGGAATTACAGACGAACTATGGAAAGTGAAAATGGAGAGGATGGATGATGGCATTAACTTGGGGCTCAACTTTTTATTATATGATCCACTTACAAATGGAAAAATGGACTTGAAATCAACGCACCAGTCCCTCTTAACAACATAATACAAGCATCGGAATGAAAATGGTCGAACTAGAAATTCTTGCCCCCGTCGTATGTCTGCCCAAATTGCCACCCAGCAGGCGCCGCATTATCGAATTCTACTGTCTTCCCGTCACTCACGGTGACTTGGAACGACAAGCTTTGCCCCGTCAAGACAATTCCGGTCTGCCAATTTTGCCCCCAGTTACGACTCATTGTGATCCACTGGGTGTTCGAGCCCTTGATCTTCACGGCGTTCACGTCCCCGGCGCCGCCCACGTTGTAAATTAGCACGAGGGTAAAGTAAGGGTTCCCGTTGATCTCGAACTTGACTCCTCCTTGCTTGGAACATAGGACGCGGCGATAGCGGACGGGAATGATTCCGGCCTTATAGTACGCAAGCTTCGTGAACATTTTCATGGACAGGTCGAAATGCTTTTGCGGAGGGTTGCACCAGGCGTCCGGTTTATGTGGAGTGTAGTTTGGTGGGCAGAAGTTTGTCGCGGTGATTATAATGGAACCGGCCTTCGGGATGCACGATTGCGGAGCGTTGGTACAATAGATTTCGAAACAAGCGCCACAGGTAAGTCCATCATTGAAAAGGGCCGTGCTCAACGCTGCGGTCTCCAGTCCATATCCTTGTTTGAAAAGATCTCCATATCCACAAGCTCCCTCTGCATGCGATGACCACAAACGAGAAAAGAATCAACAAACATTAGCGACGTGAAATAGTCTCATTATCCATCTGTACATATGTGCTTGCAAAGTAGGACGAGAAAGGATAATAAGATCAGGGCAAGGCTCTTCCTACTTTCTCCTTGCCTAGAGATTTTAACTTACGCATGGTTTCTCCACCGCCCATGTCGCCGTAACAAGTCGCATGCGCATCGTACCAATTACTGTCTATGGCAGAAACTACCATAGCCATAGCCAATGGGAAAAAAACCTTGTAAACAGACATGGCAAAGAGAGATAAAAGAGTGCCAAACGTTGAAATATAAGCTAGAGAAGAAGTGCATCGAACAATGGAGAGATGGCTAGTGACTTATACTCGTCGCATTCGCCCAATTTTGGACTGTGGACTTCAAAAGGAAACAGAGAAAATTGCAAAAGATGAATGATCACACCGAAGGATAAGGCCAGGATATAACTGGACAAAAAATTATATTTGGCTAAGCCACAGTGATATAAAATGGCAATGCAATACTCCCGCAAAGATATGGTTCCTCCAATGAGGTTTACAGCTTTCGTACTTAAATATATGCTGTAGTAGCACAGGTTGAAGATGAGAATGTTGCCACCCAATTAGTTAAACCTTCTGAAAAATTGAGGGACCATTTGATGTGTGTGTTTTTCCATAAGAGAACATCCTCAAAATAAAACCTTCTTAAAATTCGCTACATACTTGGTTTGTCGAATAGATAGAGTTTAGTCCTAAGTTTTCTAATAATTTACAAATTTAGTCGTAAATATTTCAACTGGCAACTTTAGTTCTCATGATTTGCCAATTTAGTCCTAAACTTTTTTACGAATTATCAATTTAGTCATTTTAGCCAATTTTAACTAGAATTTGCTGATATGACAATCCACTCAACATTATGTCATACACCGATATGGATAATTTTCACAATTTTTTAGATTTAAAAAAAATCTGAATTTTTATTATTTCAATTTTTTTCTTTTTGTTTTTTTTTCCAACCCCCAAGGTTGAAAATAATAATAATAATAATAATAATAATAATAATAATAATAATAATAATAATAATAATAATAATAATATAAATTCGAAGAAAATTAAAAATTGCAAAAATTATTTAAGTCAACGTTAGCTATGTCACGTAGGACAATCGACCCAACTAAACTGTCACGTCAATGATTTCCAGCCAAAATTGGTTGGAAAAATTAAATTAATAAATTGTCAAAATGTTTAAGATTAAATTGACAAATTGTCAAAATATTTAGGACTAAATTGATACAATTGAAATGTTTAAGACTAAATTGGTATACATACAATAGGTTTATGACGTTTTTAATAGGTTTATGACGTTTTTAGTAATTGCCCCATGTTGCCACCTAATCAATTAAACTTTCTAAACAATTGAGGAACCATTCCATTCCATGTGTGAATAATTTTCTATAAGAGAATATCCTAACAATTATATACACGTATATTGCTAATTTGTTAAATTGGGAAGAGAGATATAGAACAAGGGTCTGGATTCAGCAAACATTGGAAACTCTTATTTCACAATGGGTAAAAGAGAAGATATTTTTTGAACAAAAAAACAAGAGAGGAAATTTTCCTTTCAAGTGAACATATTTCCTCAGCTCCTCTTTCCTTCCTAACAAAAAGCGTCGGCTCGCATGCTTGGTTTATGATATCATCAAGCAGATTGATGGTTTTATTAGTGATGGGCTTAAGGCCCGTCCGCCCATGTTGGGCCTAAAAGCCCGACCCACAGGAATATGGCCCGTGGATGGAGGGTCGTATAAAAGGGAGGAGAGGGAGAGGGAAAACGCACCTTTTGGCATTAACGTACGTATGTCTCACTCTCTTTTCAACGCTCTCTCTCAAGGAACAGTAAGCAAAAAGAGGCGACGCCGTCTTCCTTCCAAGCGAATTGTCATCATCCGATCGAACAGAGCCAATTTCTCTTCATCACTTCAGCATTGGTGTTTAATCTGTGGCTAACAAGGTACGCTTGAATCCGTGGTATGCTTTAGGATCGGTGATACGTGATTTTCCCGAGCTTCGTCTTCCGCATTCGTTTTAGGGGTTCGATTTAGTGTCGAATCCAGTTTTTTGGGATCCGTTAATCCCAACATTGGTATCAGAGCCCCGGTTCACGTTTTCCCGACCCCTTTGATGTTTTTTGATTGAATTTTCGCAAAGAAAATCGGCCGACACGGATCGGGGCGAGAAATCTCGACACCCGAGCACTGTTCGTCCATTTTTTTTTCGAGTTTCTATAAGTCGAAATCGAATTCTGATAGCATAGGGTGAAAGCACTCGTCGAGACGAGTCCGGCGACATGTCGTGCGCCGTCGAGCGACACTGCACGCGCCCGCACGCGCCCACACGCACGACGCCCGAAGTGTTGGCATCATCTTGTTTGGACAGGCAGGTTTTAATTTGGGATGTTTGATTAGAAGCAGGACATCGACAGCCAGAAATTTGATGATAGGATATGTTGCGTGTCATAAAAGCCCATTGGCAATGCCTTGGCTGTCGTTGATACCACGGGCAGGTATGGTGTGTGGGTATCTGCTATTCCTTCTATAATGAAATCTCCAAGTGAAGGAATTCTAAATTCACGATCAAACAACAGTAATAGGTTGCTTTTATTTGATGAGAATGACGTAGAGCCTAGTGCTGCTGGGAACATAAGTGATCCTGGTGAAGATAGTTTTGGTATATTTGGGTCACCTTGCAGAAAGAAGTTAAGAAAGCGGTCCTCTTATCATGAACGGTGAGAGAAAGACGACAGTGACGATTTAAGCTTCTCACCAAAGCTCAAATCTCAAAATGGACATCGCGATAAAAAAGCATCAGATAATGGTCTTGAGGGTCTAGGAAGCATAATGTCATCTGCTATGTCCAGAATGCAGCTTTACAGCCTAGTAGCACTACTGTATGGCCAGGGAAAATGTGGTTCTTATGCTGTAACATGATAGGAGGTATAACTACAGTTGAGTAAGAGGGGTACTCCCACATACAAGTGATGGTCTCTTTAGTTTATGTGCACTCTTTTTTTCCACACGATGGATGGCTGTCTAATTATGAACGCATCTCGGATATTTCATGTTGCACTGACTATTTTTGTTGCAGATAGATTTTCACGATACTGGACTAGGTCCACGAGTCCCATCAAATGACAGATCACTCTGGTTTCTCTATGGCGTCCATAAATGAGAATGGTAGTGTCTTTGGAAATTTCTGCAAGGGTGAGAAAATCTTGAGCACCCTCATGTATCACCCGTATATTCACCGAGGGTGCCTTGCGGAGGTTTGTCGCACAAAAATAGAGACGAAGTTTCTGCATTCTGCCTTGGGAATGGTCGTCCTATACGATTCATAGCATCTTTCTTTTATTACTGTCCATGCTTATCTTGGAATCCTAAATCAACTAGTACTCATCAACAATAACATAGAAGCATTTTTCTCCTGTTTTATCGGTAGTAATTAATATCCTCTATTTCACCATAACAAGTGAGGCCACATATCAAGTTACTGGGGTAGGGTTACCATTGGTGAATAGTTGCTTTAACTAACAGAACATAATGGAGAAGGTGCAATGACAGCAATTCTTGCCTTCATTTGTCTCTGTGCATGTTCATGCTAGCTAAGCCAATTCATTCCAGATTTGCACTCAATCTCTGATTCTGTGCCCTATATTATAGAAACACATGGTCTCACTTGATGGGCTTGTCGGCGAACCGGCACGTGCGTGCCGCCGGCCGGCGAACCGGCACGCGCCGGTCGGCAAACCGGCGCGTGCTGACGTTAGCATGACGTCACCCAACGATCGGTAACCGCTAGGATGACGTCATCGATGACGTCAACGTCGAACGACGATTGGCCGGGCGGTCACCGGCCGGCGACCTAACCGGCGACCCGACACGACCCCGACCCGCGGACGCCTGGCACGCGTGCGGCACGTGCCGGATGACGTCTGCGTGACGTCAGCCCGTGCACGCGTGCGACATGTGCCGGTCGGTTCGTTCGACCCGACCCGACCCGCGAATGCCTAGCACGCGTGCGGCACGTGCGGTCGGTTCGTCCGACCCGGCTCGACCGGTCCGACGTTCGACGACCGTTGACCGTTGACTCGTTGACCAACGATTGTTGACCCGGGAAAAAATAGTAATTTGTTTTTTTTTTTTCAATTATGTCTGTGTGGGTTAGAGGTAATCCATTTTTTATTCTGCATTTGTTACATGAATCATGGAAAATTATGTATTTTCCATTTTGTTTATTGTGGATTATAAGTGATCCATTTTTTGGTTCTGCATTTGTTGCAGGAACTATGATGCGTTATGCACGGATACCTGCAATCTCAAGAACGGACGAAAGAAGAGCTAGACTGAAAAGGCTGATGAAAGAATTAGCTGATTATCGGTGGCATGACGGTGATTTAGTATCACACGTGATCATGGTCAATCAGATGATACAGGAAATCATCTGAAATGGTTATCTTATGCCGGATTTTGAGAAGGTGTCGGCTTTGATAAATACTCTTCCACCTGAATGGCAAGCAGTGTTAGATCAGTTATGGGAAGTCAACGTGGTCCCGGGTTATAAGAGGCTAGTGGAAGCTTTTGTAAGAGAGCATTATAGGATTGAGTTGGCCAAAATTTCAACTCTTAGATTGAGCGCCACATGGCGCAGAGTGAATGCGCCTTGGAGGCAACATGAGAGCTCTCCAAAAGCTTTTCCATGGTTGGCAAATGTGCCTTCAAATTTCTCAGATATTTTGACTAATAGATTAGAAGGGACTTTCCTTATTTATTTCTTAGATTAGTTTGAGATGTTTTTGAGTGTTGAATATCTCTTTCTATGTTGATATTTCTTTTTGGATATATTACTTGGTGTAATTGATTGTTATATTAGTTGAAAGCATTATTATTTTATTGGATGTCAATTATCTGTTGCTTTCTGTTATTGCTGATTGCTGTGGGTAGTTATAGAAGTTTTTGTAACTTCATAGAATTTATTTTGCATAAGATAATTATATTAATAATAGTTTTAAGTTATGATTTTTGGAGGATGATTGGAAACATAGTGACATTTTGATTCTGAAACCTTACTTGAAATTATTCATTGATATGATGGGTCTGTGCAAAGTGGATGCATAAATGATAGGCATTAATTATTCGTGCATATATGTTTGATGTGTTTAGATTGAATGTTTCAACAACTAAGAACGTAATTGCTGATATGAACGGCAACAATTGTGAAATATTGAATATGAAGATTCAATATGTGCTGGAAAAGCAAGAAGCACTAGAAGCTCTTGACCATGTTATGGAAGATCTTGAGGATGTTGTGCGCCACCTTGAGCTAGTAGAGGACTGCTTAACGGCATGTGAGCCGAGAATAGATATTTGCAATGCTGGTTATAGCTCAGAAAAGGTTTTGAGCTCTAAGTGCAAACGTATTGATTCGTTCAATATGTGGGAATGCAAAGGATCAAGTCCTTATTGCAAGAGATCAAGAGTTAACCAACACAAGAGAGGAAAACGTCCTCAAGTGAAGAAAATGTCAAAGGTGAGGTGTTACAATTGTGACAAGAAGGGTCACTATGCTCGTGACTGTTGTGAGCCAAAGAAGGTAAACACCTCTTGTACATTTGAGAACTTTGCTTATGTATCAAGTTCCGTATTATTGGCTGAATCCAATCCTTTGTGGACTGTAGATTCAGGAGCAACAGACGATGTAGCTAATGATAGAGGATCCTTCGTGGAATTCCGACGAGTATCAACTGGAACTAAGTGAATCTATGTGGGATATAACTCCAGAGATGAAGTTAAAGGGATTAGCACATGCCAATTGAACATGCGTGATGGACGCACCTTGTTCCTACATGATGTTCTATATGCTCCGGAGATTCGTCGAAATTTAAGTGTCTATTTTTAGTGTTGGTTAAGTTTGGTTTTAGTGTGAACTTCCGTAATAGCGGTGTAGATTTATATTTGGATACAAACTACTATGGTTGTGGTCACTTTCTGGATTATTTTATTATACTAAATGTTGACTGTGGTGATGTCAATGTTTGTTATTCTCTTGTTTCACGTCTTCTACTTCATATGATAATGATGTGAATGTGTGGCATGCTAGACTTGGTCATATTAGCCAATAATGTATGAACAGACTAGCCAAAGAGGGCTTGTTGGGCAACATTGAAAAAGTCGATTTACCCATATGTGAGCATTGCCTAGTAGGGAAAACGACAAGGAAACCATTTGGAAAAGGTAAAAGAGCTGAATTTCCTCTGCATTTAATCCATTCTGACGTCTGTGGTGCAATGAATGTGAAAGGAAAGCATGGGGCTGTTTATTTCATCACTTTTATAGATGATTATACTCGATTCAAATGTCTATTTGATTTCTCATAAATCCGAGGCGTTAAGTTGTTTCAAAAGGTTTATGAACATGGTATAAAATCAATTAGACAAGAAAATAAAAGCATTGAGATCCGATCGAGGTCGAGAATATTTATCTGATGAGTTTAGAAAATTATGTGGTGAAAAAGGAATAGAAAGACCGTTGTCTATTCCAAATACTCATCAACAAAATGGTGTTGTAGAGAGAAGAAACAGAACCCTACTGGAAATGGTTAGGTCCATGATGGCGCATGCTAACTTACATATCACTTTTTGGAGTGATGCGTTGTTAACTGCTGCTTATATACTTAACCGGGTGCCTTCCAAATCAGTTACTTCCACTCCATATGAGTTATGGACAGGTAGAAAACCGGACTTAAGTCTACTTAAGCCATGAGGTTATGCTGCATATACTCATATGTCCTCTTACAAGTTTGGGAAATTGGGTCCCGAAGAAAAGTAGAGTATTTTAATGAGATACTCCGAACACTCGAAAGGGTATGTGTTCATAGATGAACAGGAAAGTGGGAGTATAACTAAATTTGAATCACGGGATGTCACATCCTTAGTGGATGAATTTCCTAAGAAGGGCGAAATAGGGGAAGATTACTTCCTATTTGAAACCTTGGATCAAGATAATAATATTAGTAGAGTTCGTCCAAGTGGGAGTAATATGAGAAGTGATAAATTGAATTCAACTCATTCTCAATTACAACCATATGATGAGACGATGTCATCATTATCTAATCCTAGTGGAAGCATTATGGGGAATGATGTGCTAAGTGTACAATCTCCCATACGGTGAACAAGTCGCCAAAGTATTCTCCGTCGACGTTTTGACATTGAAGGGGAAACTTTTATGATTGCTCCGCAAGATGAGGATGAGCCAAGAAATATTAATGAGGCTCTAAATTGCTCTAGTAAGGAAAAATGGATTTATGCAATGAAAGAGGAAATGGAGTCAATGAAATCAAACCAAGTCTGGGAACTGGTTGATCTTCCAAAAGGGACGCAGAGCTATTGGGAACAAGTGGGTTCTCAAAATAAAGCAAAAGGCTGATGGCTCAATAGAAAGGCATAAGGCTCGCCTTGTGGCGAATGGGTATAATCAACATGAATGAATTGATTATGAAAAAACATTTTCTCCTGTAGTGAGATTTACCTCGATTCGCATAATTCTGGCAATAGTTGCTAGTATAGATCTTGAGTTACATCAAATAAATGTAAAGACTACTTTCATCAATGGAGAATTAGAGGATGGAACATATATGGAACAACATGCTAGTTTCATAGTGAAAGGCCAAGAAGAAAATGTATGTCGACTTTTGAGGTTGATATATGGCCTTAAGCAGTCGTCAAGACAATGGTATATACGATTTCATAATGCCATAATGGCATATGATTTTACAATGATAGATGAGGATCATTGTGTATATATATATATCAAAAGATCCTAAGATCAATTTGTGATCATATCATTATATGTTGATGATATACTAATTGCCGAAAGCAATATGGAGCTTGTCAATACTGTCAAGAGTTGGTTGTCTTCCAACATTGAGATGAATGATATGGGATTGTAAACCCATAGACACTCCTATTGCAAAAGGTGAAGGATTGAGCCATAGATTGTGTCAAAGAACTCCACAAGAGAAGGAACAAATGAAATATGTTCCTTATGCTAGTGTTGTTGGGAGCTTGATGTACGCTATGATGTGTACAATACCTGACATATGTTATGCAGTTGGAATGGTGAGTAGATACCAATCCAACCCAGGTCAAGCACGTTAGAAAGCCGTTAAATGAATACTAAGATATCTAAAAAGAACTGCTGATTATACGTTGAGTTATTATGGAAAGGATCTGCAACTCAAAGGCTATTCTGATGCTGATTGGAGAGAAGATTTAGATGAAAGAAAATCTACCTCTGGGTTTGTTTTATTACCGAATAATTGCACCATATGTTGGAGCAGTAAGAAACAAAAGTGTATAGCCTTGTCTACGATAGAAACTGAGTTCGTGGCATTATCAGCAGCAATAAAAGAAGATGTTTGGCTTAAGAGATTATTGGATCATTTAGGTGTTATTTGAAATGCTGCATATTCATTATTGGTTAATTGTGATAGCCAAGCAGCAAAAGCGTACACCAAAGATCCAAAATATCATGGCAAGACCAAACATATAGATACCAAGTATAATTTTGTCAAGAATATGATTGCACGAAAAGATGTGAACTTACAGTACATGTTACGCATAGAATGGTAGCAGATCCTATGACAAAGCCAAAACCTAGAGATGTGTTTTGTGACCATGTAAAATCTCTAGGATTGCGTAGAGGTGAGTACTGGATTGTAATTTTCCTGAAGTGCACAAATTCATCATTAATGCCTATGTATCTTTGTTTGATCTTTATGCATCTTAATGCTTAGTGTATTATTTTAAGTTGAGAAAGTATGTCGGACAGATATAAGATTAGCCCACTCACACGGGTAATCGCCTCTATTTACTGTGTGATAAATAGAGATGAGACTATTTTTAAGTTTATTATCTAGGTGATAATCGATAACTCAAGCTTAAAATACGTATGTCGCCTTAACTGGGTGTTAAGATGATGACATAATACTTACTATGTCCAAAAGTAAAATACCCAACATATTTTACTTTATTTATCTATGATGCCAGATGTGAGTTCTGATGAATTTTGTGAATGAGTAGATACGTGAACTCAAGTTAGACATTGGGTATATCTGAATTATCATATGTACGGTATTGAAAGGTGTAGACATACGCTCCATGGGAAATGAGTTAATACCGTAATACGTATTTCATACTACGTATGCATGAAACGACCAATAAGAGTGGCAAAAGTTTGATCTCAACTTTTATGTCGTGTGAGACTCTTGAGGAAAAAAGTTCATCAATTTTTTAGTCCCCTCATGACTCTTACTTATTCTCAAGATTTCTATTTAGTGTTTGCTATCTTAGGATGTTGCCAATGGTCATAAGTTGATTCGATCTAATTGGACATTTCTAGAAAAGCAAGCTAAACTGAAATTAAGAGTTTGAAGGGAAGAGGAAGATCGAATTTGGATAATCACATTGTAGTTTTTGTATTCACCGGTTAACCAATTATGACTATCTTTGGGATAATCATAATTGTGAATACAATATATATATAGAATCAGAAGAGGAATCTATTTCATTAATCTGAAGACCGTCTTCCTCAAGAAGTTCATCAGAAGAAGTATCACCATTTTCTATGAATATGTTATTTAACTGGTTAAGAGTATTGTCATCAAGAGAGAGTTCATTTAATTTTTTATTAATCCTACAGTATTTTGAAATATGACATTTTTTACCACAAGAATAGCATTTGATGTCTTTAAAAAAATTTCTATCATTATGAGGTCTGTTAGGGTTATTCTGGTGTCTTTGTTTATTCCTACGAGGTTGAGATTTGTTGTGGTGTTTCTTTGTTTCTTTCTCAGATCATTGTTTAAAAGAGATCAAGAGAGATATAAATGTGATCAATCGATCTATGGTACTGCATACTAAATCTACTCAGGATGTGATGCCCATTATGAGCTGCTATATATTCTTAACAGATATATGGTAACGAGCTCTCAAAGTATGCTGGTCGTACGGATTATTCACTGGTATGAATGTTGAAGAGAGGTTAAGAGAATTCTGTTCGGCCCACCATATGTGAGTGGGAGATGATGGTTTTAGTAGTGATGGGCTTAAGGCCCGTCCACCCATGTTGGGCCTAAAAGCCCGGCCCACAGGAATATGGCCCGTGGATGGAGGGTCTTATAAAAGGGAGGAGAGAGAGGGAGAACGCACCTTTTGGCATTAACATACGTACGTCTCACTCTCTTTTCAACGCTCTCTCTCAAGGAACAGTAAGCAAAAAGAGGCGACTTTGTCTTCCTTCCAAGCGAATTGTCGTCATCCGATCGAATAGGGCCAATTTCTCTTCCTCACTTCAGCATTGGTGTTTAATCTATGGCTAACAAGGTACGCTCGAATCCGTGGTGTGCTTTAGGATCGGTGATACGTGATTTTCCCAGGCTTCGTCTTCCGCATTCGTTTTAGGGGTTCGATTTAGTGTCGAATCCGGTTTTTGGGGATCCGTTAATCCCAACACAGATGAAAACGTGATCATGTGGAGGATTGGGCACTTAGTACATGAGATTCCTCACATTATCAAGTGCAAATATTTTATACTTGAATCTCCCGACTGAGTTTTGGTTCGCATCTTTCGAATACGCTAAAATTAGTAGACAGGCTCAGAATTAGAGAAAATTACTAAAAAACTCATAAACTTGTTACAATTGTGTCAAAAAAAAAAAAAAAACTTATAATTTTTTTTTTGTTAATTTAGTCTTAAACTTTTTGCAATTATGTCAATCTAATTTATCTGACCAATTTGAATCAGAAATTGTTTACATGGATGCCAGCCATCGTACATTATACTGGCAACACTAAAGTGAATAATTTTTTTTATTTTCTTCTTCTTTTTTTTCCTTCTTCCTCCAAGGTTGTCAACTATCGAGGTTTGCAACTGGCCATTAACGACAACTGGGGAGGGTCAGCCTCACATTCACCTAATGTAGCACTCAAGGCTCTTAGCAGTATTCAAATTTCGTTCGATGTTTACTAGAGGGTTGGCCTCACCCTCACCTGTTGCTTAGGGCATGGGGTTGAAGTTGCCTTTGTCGTCCTTTGGTTCAATGGAATTGAGAAATGAGGAAGAAGCCAGAGAGGATCTTTGCCGAGCCTCGCTAGATATCGATGAGGTGACCTCGCCCCTATGAAGCAAGCCTCACTTAGCGGGCAAGGTTAGCCCTTGCCAATGACCATAGGGAAAGAAGGAAAAAGATGAAAAATACAAAAAAATTACAAAAAAAATTACAAAAATTATCAATGGCAGCACTGTCGGTACCACGTAGGACAACTGAGCTGCATCCACGTCCACTATTTCCAACTAACCACAATGACAAAAAGTTTATGACTAAATTGATAAGAAAAAAAAGATTTATGACTTTATTAGCATAATTGTAATAAATTTAGGATTTTTTAGCAATTTCTATCTTGGAATTGATCAAATTTTATCAAGCAATCCATTAGGTAGCAACCTGATTGATTTTCAATAATGTCATCATGTGTTTCGATAAAGAAGTACACTCGTTTTGTGTGTGTGAGAGAGAGAGAGAGTTAGTTGTGTACTTCTTGTATACTTAATAATGAAGAGTACTTGAGATATTATGGCCGTGACAAGATAGAGATATTGTAATATTAATTATAAACAATCATAACAGGAGAAAAATATTATCTCAGACAAATATTTTTACAATTACTGGGATTCGCCCTAATGGCCACCCTTTCAACATGGAAGGGGGAGGTGGGGGGTTCAAATTCCCACCTTCTCATGGAGGGATGGGGTGGGGATGCGTAAGTTTCAAGTGTCTTTCGACTCCCACGCCCTGCAAGAGGCAGGCAAAAAAATCTGAGAGTGAGTGTAAAATAGGAACAAAGTAGGACTGACAAAAAAAAAAAAAAAGACAAATGTTTTCACTAACGCATGATGTAGAAAAAATATGGATATGTTATGAACTTGTAGAGTAAGAATAGAGTAGAACTGACAAAAAAAAAAGACAAATTTTTTCACTAACGCATGACGTAGAAAAAATATGGATATGTCATGAACTTTTCCGATGATAAACTAATCAAAATAGAAATAAAGCGTTTGAAAGCCAGTAGAAATTAAAAACAGACAATGGGAATTGAGAAGAGACGATGGATGGCATTAACTGGGAATCAACTTATTGAACAACTCTTTAGCAAATGGAAAAATGAAACTGAAATCAACGCATCTATCCCTTAGGCGACCTAATACAAGCACTGGAATGAAAATGGTTGAGCTAGAAGTTCTTTCCCCCGTCATATGGGTGCCCCCAAATTGCCAACAAGCAGGTGCCACATTATCAAATTCAACAATCCTCCCGTCACTCAAGGTAACTTGGAATGACAAGCTTTGCCCCGTCAAAACAGTTCCAGTCTGCCATTTTTGCCCCCAGTTACAAGTCATGGTAATCCATTGGGTGTTCGAGCCCTTGGTCTTCATGGCATTCATGTTGCCGGCGCCGCTAACGTTATAGACTAGCACAAGGGTAAAGAGCCGATTTACTTTAATCTTGAACTTTACTCCTCGCTTGGAACACGAGACACGGCGATAGTGAACGTAAAGGATGGTCTTCACATTGATTTTTATAATGTTTTAGGTCCCAACATGTCTTCATCTATGAGATTTGGATCAATAGGGTAAATTTTCCTCTCTTCTGATTCATTATTCTTATTTTGTTCTTTTCTTTACTTCATTTATTTTATGCATAATCGACATCACTTATTTTAATTTTAGGTCACCGGAGAATCCTGCAATTTGATTTTGCCGAAAAGACTGAGAAGCCAATTCATTGCACAATGATTTTGTTATTAATTGCAAAATCAATATTTCAAGCGTTTTTCATCTTTTAAATTTAATAGGACTGACCAAAAAAAAAATTAATACATCTATATAATGACATTAACT